>NW_007577818.1:0-8876 GCF_000690725.1 Stegastes partitus
AGCCCAGAAGCTGTAAAAGCAAAAAGAACTGTTGGATTTTCAGTCCTCAGAGAAGTCATGTGTTGGAAAAGTTAACCAAGTCTAAGCTGAAATCTACGGAAGCTGAGAGCGGACGTTTTCTGCTGCTGTTCTTTCTTCGCCGTTTTCTCGAGATAACAAGTTAATTTTCTCGTTATCTCGGGATAACAAGAATCGTTTTCTCATGAAAACGAGATAATTAATCTCAAGAAAACCAACTTCGTTCAGCCTGTGTCAGACCTCGAGAGAAGTAAAGTCTGATGCGTTCATCAGTGACAGATGATCCTCGATCTGTCGGCAAAGTCACTGCTGCACTCCAGAGTGTCACTCGTTTCTTTGTAAACACAGGCATCAGTATCCAGGGATAATTATCTCGTTATCTCGAGAAAACGAATGCCATTTTCTACAGATAACGGGATAATTATCTCGTTATCTGGAGAAAATGCCGTTTAAAAAAATGTGTGGCCATGACTGCTCTCGGCTTCCGTAGAAATCTTTACTTTACATGTAGTTAAAAAATAAACAGCACACACTCTGTACAAAAAGAAAAACCTAAACTAAAAATTCTGTGTACGCAACTAAGACGCCATGACCATTAGCAGTAAAGTATCTATAGCGTGTAGCGTCACCATTTTTGTTCCAGTATCGGCAACAAATGTGAGCAAAAATGTTGTGAACATTGATTTTGGATTCTTTCAAATTTGTAAAATAAAAACTTTTCCTTTTTTCTTTTTGTATGACTTATGGCATTGTAACTTTTTCATACTACACGGCAGACATGTTCCAGTTCTCTTCACTTCCAGCCATGGTTGTGCTGTTTCCATAGAAGTGCAGGACTTTATACTGCAAAGAAAAATGAGCCCACAGTGAGAAAGCACAATCTGACTGTTTGCAGCAGATATTAACTTGTTATTATTTGGTTTAAATGTAGCTGTTGTGCAGAATATCTCTAACTTAAATGACAAGTTGTGTCTTTATTTAAAAAAATCAAGTGTGTTAATTTTTTCTTGTGAATGTCAGAGTGGATCCTCTCCAGACAACCTGTACGTGTTGATTATTTACTGCACTTCATTTGTGCATTCACCACATTAACGCTGTCCTTATTCACATAATCTCGTCTCTTTCCTCCTCACTCGTTTCTTCACACCGCCGTCTGTCTCTTTTCTACTGATTTATCTCTTTCATGTACACTGCATCTGTCATTCTGTCTCCACCCTCCTCTTCGTTCCACTGCTCTTGTCTCCTTTTTCTCCCCCATATATCTTTCCTATTTTCCACCAACACTTTAGACTCATCAAACATAAGTCCTTCAGGGGATGGTGTCAGAAATACACAAGCGTTCAAGTGGAACACGTCTGTTTTGTTCCCTGAAAGCGTGACATTTAGGAGATGTAAGGATTGTAGCTGACAGCGGTATTAACAGACTCTGTTGTGTGCTGGTGACTCACTCTTAGGAGGTTCAGAAGTCATTTTATTTAAAGGACAGCAATCAAACAGACACTTGATAGATCACAGCAGGATGATTGACGTCTAACCCCCAAGTTGCCCGGCTCAGAAAGACATTTGGACCCCCTCAAACTCCCTTTGTCCTCTGAAATAAAGTCCTGTGAGGGAGCGTGCATGTTTGTAATGAAGTTCAGCCTCTGAGTCACTTCAGTTAAATGTCATAGCTGAGAGTCCCTGATCTAAGCATGGCTGTCTCTCTCTCCAGTTCTTACCGACTCTCTGCCCAGCAAATTAGGCTTCATTATCGGAGCAATTAAGTAGATCCCTGCTGTATGCTGTGCTGTAATCTGTCTCATATTATGTATAATGATTTTTTTTTGTTTTTTAGCCACAGTAGCTGCACGACTCCAAGGGCAGCAGTGTCACAAGATTTCATGATTCTTCATCTTGCTTGACATTTTCAGTTTCAGTGATATTCCTCAACAAACTACTGGACTTACTCCCATGAAATGTTGAACTGTAATCACGTTGGTGATCCCTTAGCGCAGGAGTGTCCAATCCTGGTCCTCGAGAGCCCCTATCCAGCATGTTTTAGGTGTTTCCCTCTTCCAACACACCTGATTCACATGATCAGGATCGTTATCAGGCTTCTGCAGAGCTTGATGATAAGCTGATCATTTGAATCAGGTGTGTTGGAAGAAGGAAACATCTAAAACATGCTGGATAGGGGCTCTCGAGGACCAGGATTGGGCACCCCTGCCTTAGTGCTTCCATCCATCCATCCATCATCTATACACCGCTATATCCTCATGAGGGTCACGGGGGGGCTGGAGCCTATCCCAGCTGACTTAGGGCGAAGGCAGGGGACACCCTGGACAGGTCACCAGTCTATCACAGGGCTACACTTAGAGACAGACAACCAAGCACACTCACATTCACACCTACGGACAATTTAGAATCACCAATTAACCTCAACATGTTTTTGGACTGTGTGGGAGGAAGCTGGAGAACCCGGAGAGAACCCACGCTGCACGGGGAGAACATGCAAACTCCACGCAGAAAGATTCCGGTGCCCCCACCGGGACGCGAACCGGCGACCTTCTTGCTGCGAGACAACAGTGCTACCAACTGCTTAGCGCTTCCATCTGAAACTAAATTTAATTCAGCCAATACTTTGCTTTCCAATACTCAGCTTCAACTGTACAACAAACGGTATCCTATTTATGTCATGTGTCTTTTCTATCTCTTCCTAATGCCATTGTATGTCTCATATAAAGCATTTCAAATTGGCCTTGTTAGAAAGAAAAACAACTGTCTTTGAACAAGCTGACAGCATTTTGGATACCATTTTGTCTTATGCACAATGCAGCATGCATACTGCACAATATACACAACTGGCTCATTTTTTTGGGACTGAAGTAACTATCTGAGATAAAATGCTCAAAGCTGGCAGATAAACAACACAAGTTCTGCCAACTTGCTGAGTTTTGCAGGCTGTGCTTATCGTAGCTATGCAGATGACACCCACATCTATCCAGCGCTCTCACTAAATGTCTATGGTCTTTCTCTGTGTCTTGAAAAAGCAAAATGGATGCAACAAAAGCTTCCTTTAACTAAAGATAGGAGTGAAAAAGTTCTGTATGGAAATAAAGGTGGAAGGATGGCGCTCAGTGTTTATCTTGAGTTTAGGCTGCTGGAAACTTTCACCCACATCAAAAATCTTGTTGCAATCCACTGATGAGGATCTCATTTTCAGCAGCCATGTAAAGACCGGAACAAAATCTGTGTTCTGGCCTCCTAAAAACAGCAACAATTACAAACTCTGTGTCCAAGGAAGAGTTAGAGAAGCTTGCTCGTGTGTTTGTTTCTTGTGGGATGGATTACTGTAATTCACTTCTTACTGACCTCCCACTAAGCCCGTAAGACATTTGAAACTCTTTCAAAATGCTGCCACGGCTGGATTACTGAGAAACACCAAGAGAAGTGTTATGACCCTGTGGGTCATCTATAGTGTTTTAGTGTTTTTGCTGCTTGCCTTCTCTCCTCAGTGTGTGTGTGTGCTGGTGTGGTTTTTGAGTGAATGGATTAGGAGCAGGTGGTGACTCTGGATTGGCTGTCTCGCCTGATTCCAGCCACGCAATTGGTCAGAGGGCGGGCCCATCCACTATTTGAACAGCCCGCTAGCTGCACTCATCTCCTCACCTCCAGCCTCGCCACCTCAGAGAAAGCCAGCATGCCATCGCGACTGTACTGCAGGAGGATGCAGCAGTAACTTGTTTGTAGCCGTAGTCGTGTGCAACAGATTGAGGGTCTTGTAGTGACTTTTTGTAAATATTGTAGATAGAGAGCAGAGTAGGAGGGAGAGGCCTTTTTCTTTTAAACCCTTTTTCTCCTGTTTTTGGTTTATTAGGTAGGTAAGTAAGTTATTGTCTTTTATTTGCTTTTTCTTTTCTGACAGGGAAATCAGGGTTAATGGAGAATATGTTTTGTTTGTTTTTTTGGCCTATGTCCCCCTCTTTACTGCAAAAACAAAAGAAACTGCTCATTTTGATACCTGGCTTGTCTTGTTGCTGGCCTTCTCTGAAGTGGACAGACTGGTTGGAGCAAAACTCATGTTATGCCAAAGGTTCCCCTAGACCGGGGCATAACAGAAGAGAGAACACATCACTCCAGTTCTCCAGGTAAAAGCAGAATTGAGTTTGAGGCCTTACTTGCTGTCGATGAGTCTGTCAGTGGTCAAGGCCAAAAATATATCATAGATATATGTGCTGAGTCTGGTAGGTTCCTCAGATCGACTGGTCGGCTGGTGGAGCCCAGAGGTCAAACCAAACATGATAAAGTGGCTTTTAGATATGATGCTGCCTACAGCTGGCCCATTAATATGCAGTGTGATTTAATTTGTCCGTGAGAGGAGTTACAAGCGGGTTTGATTCACTAAAATGCTAAAAAATATTCATATATCATATTTTTTATCATATATCTTCTACTTTTTATGTTGTTGTTTTTTGACTGAGACTGCAGAAGAGACTGAATGTAGGAGTGTGCAGAGTATTTACTGCAGAATACCAGTGTTTCCTATTTGGTGATGAGTCTATAAGATGGTGAAAATACAGTCTTTTGTCAGGTTTGCGTTTTTCATGATTTATTGTTGTCCGCTGACCCCCAGTATTACAGCACTGCCTTCCTTTGTAGCCCTCCTGCAGAGGTAATTGTTCAGAACAGCAAACTTTAACACTAACTGATTATTGTTATTTTCCTCCTTTCAGGCTCATTTATTTGATTAATTATTGCAAGGCTGCAAATATTCATCATTCCTCTTAAACAATGGAACGTGTCTGATCATTCAGCTCCTACAGACGGGGATAAATACTGTTTTCCTGCTTTATGTAAATAGGTTGTTTGCGACATATTTTAATTAATACCCCCATTTATTTCCTCTTGCTTGATAAATCCAGCTTCTATACAGGTGTCTGGGGTTTGCCATATGTTAATCTATAGAATAGAACAGAATAGAATAGAACTTTATTGATCCCTTTGGTGCAAACCTCAGGGAAATTGTTGGCCTCAGGGAAGTTGTTAATGAATTATTTACCTTTAAATGGCATAGAAAGTGTTTAAAAAGCAACTCCAGCGTTAGATATTTAAGAGACCAAATCAGTTCTCAAATAAAGACTGATTGTATGACTTTCATTCATCGGTGACCAGAAAAATGACACCTTCTGAATAATAATGCTAGTTCATATCTGTATGATGTGTATGTAGACAACTGTTTGCTGATAAGTTCGGGGTTATGTTTCTGTCAGACACATGTGGCAAAAAAATTGTAGGTTTCGGTATTAAGATAAGCTCCAGCTTCTTATACAAGCAGAGAAAGCACTCTTGAGACAACTTACAACATCATTATCCCAAAAATGCATCATCAGCAGGCTTTAAAAAAGGCTTTTAGTTTGAGAAAAATTAATGATTTAGAGATACAAGGACAGACAAAAAGCGAAGATCAGTGAAGGGATGTAACTCAAACTGGTGTGAACACCCTCCCCAGTTCACTAGCCACCTTTACTCCGTCTGCACATGTAGGGTTTGTCACACGAAGTGCAATTCCATTCACCATAACAGGAAATGGATAAGAGTTGTAAAAAACTAAAGACACAAAACATTCCTTGTAAAAACAGCTGGTTTGCTGACAGCATTTGCAGAACTTTATCAAACCAAGATCACAGAATCTAACTCACATGTAATGAGTAAGTAAACTAAGATTTTTCATGCCATCTCTCTTCGTCTAGCCTTCACAAGAATGACCTGTTGGACAGCAAATACTTTAAACGTATTCTTTGTCGGTCGATTCACTGAAAGAATCAAGCTGGCTTGGCTTACTGCACGATGCAAATCTGCAGCAAAACTGGCCATTGTCAGTGCTGCTGCTCAGAGGTTGTTGTTGTTTCCTGCAGTGAGGAGAATGTAAAAAATTATAACATGCAGAAAGCAGAAGGAGAGGAAAATAAAAAAAAATAAAAATAGGTGGCAGATGGCTTGTCTTATACCCACAGCTTACATCTGGTAAGGTCCACATAAAATACAACAAAATACAATTTCCTCAATGAATTTAGAGGTTATTTTCTTGATGATATTTGCAGACTTAAACATTTGACTGGAAATCGACTCTCTTACGGCGCTACATTTGTACTTCAATGATCTGAGGTACTGCTACAGATGAAGGTTATGGGCTGTGGTGCAACAACAAAATCCTATTTACCAGCTGCAGATCAGCAACAACATGGAGAACACATGGAACCACGGTTCCTTTAACAAATGTCAACAAGGATCAGGTGAGATCAGAGTACAGTCCTTTATTAGTCTAAAATATGAACATAACCCCTATAGGGCAACTGAAAGTTTGAATGAGGCCATTGTTGTGACGTGCACGCTCATTAGTTCAGCTGAAGGACTGCAACATGTTCAGTGGTTTGGGAAACTTCTCGCAGCATATATAAGCCTTTCAAAAGCTACTGGATGAGCTAAAAATACATGAAACAGCCTCCCTCACACAGAAAAAACACATTCTTCAATTCACAGAGGGCCAGCAAATATTTTCTTTCTTGGGGGGGAAAATGAAGCTTTATCCCTGGAGAAATTGTGATACCCTTAGGTCAAGAGATACCACCTGCCTTCAGCAACTCATCCAATCCACAGTCTGCAGAAAATGAAGCGACAACACACACACACACACACACACACAAAAGAAAAAACTCGAGCAAAAGGAGAAGAGAATCAAAAGCTGTCCGGAGAGGAGTATGGAAAATCAAAGAAAGAGAAACAGGAAAGCCCTAATCGCCGTCTTTATAAATGTGATGAAGAAACTCAACCAGAGACAATTATGGAAAAAGTCCTGCAGAATTTAATTTGACAGCGAGTAAGAACTAAATGAGTTGCACAGAGTGAAATGGGAATTGGGAAAACAAAACCCCGGGCTATTTACCCAGACACTGTGGAGTTATGAGAAGACAGCTTCACTCCTGAGAACAACCAATAAGTCCTGTTCCAGCACAACGCTGGGGAGAACATATATTCAACCCTGACATTTGGTGGTATTAGCACATCATATTAAACAGCCATTCACACGCTGCTCTTTTCACGTCAGCTCGGCACCGATGTGAAGCGACAGCGGAGTCGGTTGAGTTTACGCAGGACTGACAGGCTGCTCGACTTCCTCTTAAATGCCGTTTGTGGAGATTTTACAATTCATACCCTGTCAGCAAAACACAGCTACTCAATGAGGAGGTCAGACTTCATACTGCAGCAATCCATTGCAGTCAAACGATAATTTCGGTTTATTTCATCCGGCTGTTCTCATTATGGTTGTGATTTGTGCTAACTGTGCACTCTTCACCTCCGTTGCAGACGTTCAAAGAATCGAGGAGTCGCACAAAACGGCATGTATCGAGGGAAATCCCGCATGGATCGTTTTAAATGTTCAATCTGACCAAGAGTGAACACAAACATTTCACCAACTGCTTTAGGATTCTTGCTGTCTGACGTGATGACCCTTCATACTCAGTGGCTGACTTTCTGCAAACTCTGCAGCTACATGTAAAGGTGTATGAGGATAGTCGCAGGTCATTTCAGATTGATGGTCAGCCATGTTTATTGGAAGCAGAGTCCACAGACGGGCGGCAAGGTGGAGCAGTGGGTAACAACGGTGCCCCCGAACAAAAAAGGCCCCCGGTTGCCACCCGGGGGAGGAAACCCGAGATCTCTCTGCGGAGACTCCACATGCTCCCCAGGCAACCGGGGGTCCCCCGGGGGTCCCCAAACTCCTCCCACAATGTCCAAAACTCAGTGGCGGGCCGTGCATTTTACTCCTCGGCCTTCAGTGGCAGCTGTTCTGAATCAAACCATCTCCTAACACCGTCATTATGACGCCACGGCTACAGAAACCATCAGTATTATGCAGGAAGGCAGTACAGCAGGACGTTGCATCGCAGACAGGTATCTCATGTAGCAAGAATAAATGCCATCACTAAAGCAAGAAACCCAGTTGAAACAATTCAACAAGTCTCCTTTCGCTGCAGCCACAGCTGCACCACATACATCACATCTAACTGGAGCATCAATGTCAGCCCAATAAAATGACAAAAATATATATTTTACTCACCAAACTTGTGATTATTTGAACACAAACTCCATCCTCCTCTCTTTCATCATAAACAGTTCAGTCACTCTGTTGAGCAGGTAATCTGTGTTTCACTTCCAACATTAGTCCTGTTTTATCTCCATGGAGGCTGAAGCTGAAAGTCAGGTCTGTCCAGTCGTGTTTCTGGCAGAAGTTTTATTTCGCTTTAAGGCTGAGAATGTCTGCTTGCTTAACTTAAAAAAAACCCAAAACAAAACAGAACAATACTTTCACGATAAAGTTTTAGCTTGTGCAAGTCGCTACAGATACCAAACGCTAGTTTTGGCTAAGCTCTCTGACCATCCAATCAGAGGATGTGAAAGTGATGATGTCATCGTAGGCCAGCTAGCTGGCCCTGGGATCCCCAACTCTAAATCTGATTGGTTAAAGCAACAGTTTCATTGCAATGCATTTTAAGCTACCTGTGCCTGCACGTTTGATTCTGAAGACCTTGGGGAAGATTTCTGTGACCCTGGTAAAACATGATGGCTGAAATATGATTGGATAAAAAAAAAAAAAGCGCTAATATAAATATACACTGCTGGAAGCACCACAGCCCAGAGACACGCTATTAAATGAAAAGACCAGACTATTGGGAATAATGTAAAAAGATTAATGGGAAAATATTCCAACTATAAAAAACTATATTGGTGATTCTAAATTGTCCGTAGGTGTGAATGTGAGTGTGCTTGGTTGTCTGTCTCTAAGTGTAGCCCTGTGATAGACTGGTGACCTGTCCAGG
>NW_007577818.1:11123-14370 GCF_000690725.1 Stegastes partitus
TGGAGCGCACCCCCAGGTGGAAGTGTCCAGAACACACAGGCAGTATTTGGCTGCTGATGCCGGTTTAGTTAGCGGTCACAGTTCTGTTTCCACCATCGGTGGCAGAAACGCTCCACCGTTACCATCCATGTTTACGTCCATAAACACTGAGCACGCTCACTGCGTGTGACGCCGTCGTGTCCTCTTCTGCGCATGCGGGACACTTTTGGGTCGTATGAAGTTCACACAGCAGCTCACATACAAGTCGCATTTAATTGGAAATATGAACCAACTCACAAGAAATCGTATTTCACAAAAAAAATCTGAATTGAGCATGAAGTCCTGCAGTCTGAACGTAGCCAATCTGTGGGATTGTTCAGTCAGATAATACGCCGTTATCCTGATTGGTGACATAAAACGTCACGTCGGAATCCAAGGCTGTCGCTATGTTATGGATATTTTTAATGGGTTCCGTTCGTTTTTACTTTTTTTTTTTTTTTTTTTTTTTTTTTTAATTCATAAAAATTTAACGAAAATCGTGACATTGTTTTTGAATTGTGGTTCAACAGAAATGTTGAAACAACAACAACAACAACAAAACAAGCAAACAAGCATGATGGGACCCATAAACTAGTATTTTGTTGAACAACCCTTTGAGCCAATCACTGCAATCAAGTGTTTTCTGTAACTCTCAATCAGACTTCTGCACCTGTTGACACGTATTTTGATTTTGGCCCACTGCTCATCAGCAAAGTGATCTGATTTGTGTTTTTTTAAATTATTATTTTGAACACTAATTTAAAAGCAATGTCTTATTTCACGAAATTATAATTTAGCAGATTTTTATTTATCGTTACTTTTTTTAGTTTCTAGTTATTTGAGTGACTATTTTGAATTTTACTTTTCTTTAATGGAAGGTTATGAATACATTTGAGGGCAACTGTATCTCAGTAAAAATTAAATATTTAGAGGAAAAGTTCAAAAAGTGAACACAGATGAATCAGAACTTTATTTTCGTCTTTCGTCTCCCATTAATCATGTTATGAGCTCTCAGATTTATCTTTTATCTCAGTAAATAAAACTGTTTAATTCAGACTTGCAGCAGCTCCAACAGTATCTTTTTTTTTTTTTTTTTTTAACCTGTTCTGTTCAGCAACTTGGGCAAATAGTGTGATGGTTCTAGATGCCCAGTCGTTCGTTTTTCCTAAAAACCTGTCTGATAGCAAGGTTTCAAATTGTTAAGGGTCGATTTATCGAGTCACGAATGTATAAATATTAAATATCAGAAAACGAATAATATCAACCAGACCTACTCCTTGCATATTTTTAATCGNGGACATTTACTCAAGTACTGTACTTAAATATAATTTCCGAGTTACTTGTACGTCACTTTACAGACAAACTGGAAACTGATATACACACAGAGAGCTAATTAGGGAAGAAGACAGAAGTGAAACTAATAATCGGTGGAGCAGACAATCAAAAGATTCCAGAATTCAAAACCAAAGACCGTGATAGTGAAGACCTGACAACACCATGTTTTAGAGAGAAGCCCCACACATCCGATCTGTTCCCCTTGTGCTAAAAGAAACCTCCAGCAGAACCAGGGGGTGGCAATCTGCCTCGACGTGTTTGGGTGAGGGTAAAGGGGAGAGAGGAAACAGCAGAGTATAGCACAGTCGCATGTTGACATTGGCATTTAGCTCAAATGACCTCTAGCGTGGCTGTTAGCTCTCGTTTGTCTCACAAGCACGGAGCTAAAGCTGCATCCCTGACTTCCTGCTGACGAAGGACCAGCAGGAGATGAACTGTTATTAACCCTGTGTGGGAACGTTAATCCAATCTGTCATTATCTTTTCAAACGCACATTATGCGGGAATGTGTAGGTTAGCATATGGGAGCATTACACAGCTGGCTGCCTCGGGGAGGAAGTAAAGAGCAGCATAAGGCCGGGTCACGAACCGCCCTCACATGTCCTGAAGCAGCAGCTGATTCACGGACATTGTTGTCACTGCATACGACAAACACCGTATACAGACACACAGACTCAGATGGGCGGTGACCTCCACCCTCACTGCCTCAATAAGAACACTAATGCATCATGGGACCTCTGGGCAGCAGCTATTTATAGTGCTTTTTGCTAAATGTCAATGCAAGGTTATTGACATTATTATGCAACCAGTCACAGGAACAACCAACAAATCTACTGGTTAAGCAACCAACCAGTGGGCAAAGCAGTTACTTGTTAACCAGCCAACTTGTGAGCAAAAACATTTGACTGCCTGCTACCACTAAGCTGTCAGTCAAGTCAAACTAAAAATGTTTTATTTTTATTTTTATCATAAGCACAGTAAAACATCTTCCATCCACTTTGGATGTAATCATTGCACACTTGGACACAAAGGGATGTCCAGGTATGTAAAGGTGTGTCTGCTACAACAGTCACGTTTGCACATTCCCACAACTGATATTCCAACAGGCTACCTCTGGTTACATTTATTAGCAAACTGCTGTAGGTGAAGTGCTGCTTTACACCGTTTCACTCATTTAATCCACTAACTTTGGTATAAATGTCATTTTGCATTACAGAGCAGACACATTTGTTATACTTCTATGCAGCTTTGTTTTCTACATCTTTTAACCACTTTTGCTCACCCGAAAGTACAGAAATACGAGTACATCGGCACAACGTGGCTGCGAGCTGCAGGCTCATTTTAACCGTCAGGTTAACCAGCAAAACAGATGCAACTGCAAATGAGCATCCTGTGTATCAGATGACAGCTTATAAAGACGAACAAACCAATAAAAACCTAGACAATAAAGTAATACATCAGAATGTGGGGGGGTATCCAATGTCCATTAATGTCTAGCATTATTGTGGGTCCCACATTAGTCATCATTAAGGAAACACAAGTTATGAAAATACAGTGGTGACTCGATCATACGACACTAAATGTAAAACCTTCTTTCATGTTAGATAGCAAGGCTGTCGGATTGTCAAGACAGAGGTGGAGATACAAGGAGGGCTTGATGCTGGAAGGCTCATTTGTTGTTAATATTTGTTGTTTATAGTTGTTGTAATAACTAGTATATTGTTAGAACTCTACACGTCGCTGGATTTCACGCCTAATGGAACAGTGTGATTGTGCACGTTCCGGCCAATTCCACCCCGTTGGAGCGCACCCCCAGGTGGAAGTGTCCAGAACACACAGGCAGTATTTGGCTGCTGATGCCGGTTTAGTTAGCGGTCACAGTTCTGTTTCCACCA
>NW_007577818.1:17724-20987 GCF_000690725.1 Stegastes partitus
ATTGTTTTATTTGGCAGCCTTTTGAAAACGTTAACCCTACATATGACAAATAATAATTGTCACTGAGCACCCAGTGAAGGACTGTCTGGTCCACGTTTCCCCCCCAAGACCAAAAGTCTTCTTCACTTTGTCCTTCACTTTCTGCAGCTCCATTCTCTCTGGTATTTCCAAAGTACTTCTCCACCAAATCCTTCGAAACTGCGACGAGTATCTTCATCATGAGCTCCACTTCCTCCCTGCTCAACAATGGATGCACATTTCTACTGATAGTTTTCAAAGCCCTCTATAACCTGTCTCCCCCAAACCTCTCAGAGCTTCTCCATCCTACAACCTCCTTGGTGCTTTAAGATCTTCCTCTGCTGTCTGTCCCAACCCGCACCTGCAACGCTTCAGCTAGACTCCAATCTGCTGACGTCACATCCGCTCTGATCTTATTCGTGTTGGTTAATTGGAGCGGTATTATGCCTGATGTTCTGCAAGGTGTTGTTGTTTTTTTTTAAAGGTGCCACCTTCACCTTTTAAACCCCAAAAACTACAAGTCATGCTGGCAGGCATGAACGGCATGCTGTCTTTAACAAATAGCCAAATTTACACCATTTATCAGAGCCAGAAACTGTAAAAACAGAAGTATTCGCCTGATTTTCAACAGTCATTGTAATAATCATGTGGTCCATTAAGAAATGGAACTAAATCTGAGCTCTTATTTCTGACCCGAATTTAAAAATTGTGAAAAAAACTCTTTGCTCTCAAAACAACAACAACAAAAAATCTGAGTAACTGTGAAGCTGTTGGTGACTCAGGCTTCACAAACAGGCATGGGAGAAAAAAAATTAAAAGGACCTGTTGATGCAGGCTGTGTTTACAGAGTAGGCATCGGAAATAAAGAAATAATAAAAATATCTGGAGTATGTGCAGACATAATTTACACAAATAATATGCAAACATTTAGAAAAATGTTGCACATGTTGATTCCAGATGTAGTCATTTTTTTGTAAAAAGAATATATATATATAATCAAATAAATGTTTTTTCTTCTCGTTTGTTTGTTCGTTGCTCTTTTAAACATATAGCTGTGGAGTTAAAACTGTGTCATACTGCACAAAAGACATGTCTGAGCTCTCTTTACTCGTAGCAGTCGTTATGCAGTGTGTAGTTTTTCATATGTGCTCATTTTCGGTGCATGTTGGAGAACGTTTTTGGAATGTTTTTAGAATAGAGCGGATCAGGGCCGGCCCTGACCAATGTGGTGCCCTAGGCAAGATTGTAGTTTGCGCCCCTAGCATCACAGTGAATTTCACTCCTAATTGTCATACAGTAACACAAACTGTATGCATGTATTNCCACAAAAAACAAAAACATTTTAACATTCAGCTGCTTTACCAGTCAGCCCTCATCTGGGGGCAAAACACAATAAATATAAGACGTGAAAGGTACCTGAGTCTTCATGTCCAGCGGCGTTGAGTTGATGGTCAAGTCTTCTGTAGCTACTTCCACACAGACAGATCCATCTGTGCTGGGCAAGAGAATGATCTGCTGCACCTCATCAGCATTCTGCAATAGTAGGAAGAAAAAAAAAAAGCATTGCTGTTTGTTCGTAATTCTTTTAACCAATCACAATAGTACCGAGTGGTGCTTAGCAACTTCTGTTGGTGGAGAAGTGTCATTAACAGCGCCAATTCACCAAGAAGAACCAAGCAGGCCTGCATTACTGCATGATCAAAATCTCTGTCGAAACATGTCAGTTTTATTGAGTGGGTTGCTGCTTGGAGGTTCTGATTGTTTGCATACATATAAACACTGGATGGGGAAGAGTTCTACATGATTACAGATATTGTAGCTACCTTCTGCTTTTATGCCAAGGATCAAAAAGCAGACAAAGTGTGAGAGAGGTTGGTTAATGACGGGAAGCATTTAGCAACTACAATAATAGCTATTGTCCTGACAAGTTAAACATCAGATTTACATCCATTAGGTGGTGGGATGATGTCGTTAAGTTGCTATGAGTCTGCTGGATTTTTAAATGCTGGATTTATTTTGCTAACATGTTAGCCATCTTAGATTTATAACCTATTGATAAGGTGGTGGACAGAGGTGTAGACATCAAGGGGGATGCAGAGGATACAGTACATCCCCCTCAGTATTTAGAAAACATGCGTTTATCCTCCTAAATAAAAACCTGAAAGAAACAAAAGACTTACCCATGCTGCCTGAATTCAGTGTTAAAGAAAAAGATTTTCACCCTAAACTGATGCAGAAAAGTCACAAACTAATGAATAAATAATCACCAGAGTGCCGGACATGAAGCGTTTCATGCTCAAAACATCCGACGTTCAGACCTCCTTTCTTGATTTAAACTCTCGTATGTTCAAATACAATCAATGCCCACAGCATTAGATGGGTATCTGTCGGCTTGTTTTTACGTTTTACTTTCACCTCGTTTCCAGAAATGAAGTAATACAACGATAAAAATGTTGCTCAAGAACTTTCTCTAATCTGAGTTGCTTAAGTGTTAATTTTATGATGGTTGTGAATTTGGAGAGGACATAAACCGTCTGCTTCGTCTGTGAGCCCCATCAGCACGTCTCTTTAATCTTCTCAAAGTTAATTATTTCATCGACACTGCAGCACTGATAGTCTGGTTTCATCTGAAGCATCACTGAATGACAGAAATACACACAAAAACCAATGGAAAACCTCAATCATCACAACAACTCGAGATTTTCCACCACGCTGGAGCCTTTGTCTTTCCTTCACATCCAAGGTGGGAACGAGACGCTGATGTTGGGGCGACGACGTCGAGCGATTTTCATTTCACCAAAGAACAATCCGACGTATAATCACACATCTGTCGACACGTTTTTGCATAAATCTGTGTAATTAGAGAGTGCATTGTGCTTTGACAAATCGTTGCAGATGGGAGGCGTGCTTCAGAACGCAGAAACAATATATGTTGTCATTAGACTGAAGAGCGGCTCACTGAAGGAGGAAGATTTGTTGTTTTGCTGGGGGTGAAAAAAATCACGCCGCAGCTGTCGGCATGCTGTGCTGATTGATATCCTCAAATGACATGACATCAATCTATATGTTTTCAGACAGAGAGCTGCCAGAACTTCTTTTCACGTGGATATTTCCGATTGAACAACAGCGCGACTACGTTTCAGTTGTGGGTGCGACAGACGCTGACAAAACACACCGTCAGGGTCGCCGACGCTGTGAAGGTGACCCATAGATGCTCGTTACCCTTGAAGATGTCATGACTGCAC
>NW_007577818.1:23362-33342 GCF_000690725.1 Stegastes partitus
AACGTCTTTGCTGCTACAGGTAGAGAAACTGCAGCACCACCTGTTGATAAATACTTGCCTGAATACATGTCAGTTAGCTGGGTAAGCTTGTCGCACCCCCCGTGGATGTCGGCGCCCTTAGCATTTGCCTATAATGCCTATGCCTAGGGCCGGCTCTGGAGAGGACTGTTCAGATTTCCATGCATCTCCACCAGCAGATCAGAACTTTCACTCATCCAGCACTTGACCTCATGAGGTGAAACTTGACACTGACGTTCTTTGTTCCCTGCACAAGATAAAGAATAGGAAATCTAGCCCTTAATAGAGGTTTAGCTTTGCAACGCTGTATCCATCGTTATTTCATGGTTTTTAATAAGGGCCATTAAGTCTTGGTTAATCACTGCCAGGAGTCACAAATTGTGTGTTTAAAGCTAAATGGATCTGCCAGACAGAGTCTCAGGTTTTCTCCAGCAGATAAAAAAAAAGGCGATTACTTTCTCTCGTGGGGCTTTTAAACAAAAAGAGCTTCAACTATGTTTTCTCTTGATACAGGAGGGATTTGTGTGAATAACAGAGGTATTAAGATGCTTTAAACCTCATAAATTACAATACAGATCCACATCCCTGGTTCACATCCGTATACTTTCCATCTCTCAGTTTCCTCTCAGATATCCTGCTTCTGTGTAAAACACAAACACGGTGCCAGGTGTATAAATGATGCGACTGCATAAAATATGCATGCAAAATTCCTCGGAGAGAGACAAAAAAAATGAATGCGCTGTCAGAAAATGTTTATGTCCGTGACTGAGTGACAGCACACAGACGCAGAGCTGCTGTGTGACTGAGCTGAGGGTGACACAACGGCCTGGTTAAGACAAGGTCGAAAGAGGAAATGAGGGTGACAATTTATTGGAAGACTTATTGATTTAAGCACAGAGCTCCGAGCATAATGTTATTAGTGTTTGTAAACAGATGTGATGCGGGAGAAAGAATGATGTTCACTGGATCATAAATTAGACTTGTTTCTGCGTCATCGGCCGGTGGGTTATTGTAGCTCAGAAACACGTAACTGCTGTGTGTAATGAGACAAAAAGCTGTTCTGGCTCTGCTGCAGCGTATTACTGCTGCCACACCAAGGACAGATGATTCTGATTTACGTCTGAGCAGAACCGGGTTAACGTCCATTTGTACATAATTGTAGACGTATATATGCAGACTTGTGCATGAGAGCACAATTGCACAATGATTGAGATGTGTAATCTGCACGTTTACGCTGGAAATCTGATGCAGATTCATTTAAAAAAACATATTTTCTTTGTAGTGAATGCAGACTGACTTGTAATGTCCTGTACACAAATCATCATACCATCTTTTCCTTGGACTGATCCCAGATTTTTTTAAAACTGTCTACTCACTTCGCTCTTCTTGAACAATCTTCATCACCCTCCATTCAGCATCTGACTACCTGCTCTACATCAACAAGTATTCTGTCTGAACCTCAGGCTTTTTGTGGGCTTCTGTAGAGAAACAAGAGCCAGCGACCAACTCGGACAAACTCATATTAAAGCTACGACATGTTGAGATGTCTGTGTTGGTTCCTTACATTTTTGATAAAGTAATGTTCTTCCTTGTATAAATTCCTAACTCTCAAAAAATAATTTGATCTTTCACAAAAAAAAAACCCTTGTATGAGACACCTGTAAAAACAGAACGAATGGACAGACTTTTCATTTTTCTGATGGTCTTTGAACTAATCGTCTGAGTGTTATTGCAGCTCCATCGAGAACACATGACCAAATCCAAGTTTAAAAGTTCTAACATGTTCTACAAATGACTTTATTCAACGTCTCATTTAAAATTAATCAAAAACACACTGATTGCAGCAACCAGATTCTGTAAGGAACACATTATTCTGAAATCCAACTGAGAACTCATGAGTGACTCAGCTGTGACCAGCAACTATGTGACAAAAATTAAAGGACAGTTCGGCTAATTTGCAGACTGTGTTTACACTGAGCAGACAGGAGACTGGAAGTCTGGACATGAACTAATAATGTAAGCAGTAAAATGTCTATAGCTAATGTGTATAATGGTATATAGTCACCAACTTCAACAACTGATAGTATGATGATGAAATAAATGTTGTATGTGTTGAATCCCATTTTAAACAAATAAACATCCATTCATCATCTATACACCACCTAATCCTCACTAGGGACATGGAGTCTATCCCAGCTGACTCAGGATGAAGGCAGGAGACACCCTGGACAGGTCACCAGTCTATCACAGGGCTACACTTAGAGACAGACAACCAAGCACACTCACATTCACACCTACGGACAATTTAGAATCACCAATTAACCTCAACATGTTTTTGGACTGTGGGAGCCGGAGAACCCGGAGAGAACCCACGCTGCACGGGGAGAACATGGAGACTCCACGCAGGAACCAACCGGCGACCTTCTTGCTGCGAGGCAACGATGCTAACCACCGAGACATCCTGAAGCCCAACAAACAAACAAATAAATAAGAAGAGTAAACAACAAAAAAACAAACACTTTTTTTTGTTGTTTTTAACTTATGGTATTATATGGATTATGTGGCATTCAAACTTTCATAATACTGCAGAAAACACATTTTTACGATCCCTCTGCTTCTAGTCATGGTGGTTCTGGTTCCATAGAGGTTCAGGTCATTGCATTGCAGTGAAAAACGAGCCCACAGTGAGTGAAGACGTGACAGGCCCAGAAACTGTTTGAGAACTGTGGCTTGTAATCCTCAAGCCAACTTGCTTGTTGGTTGCTGTGATCCATTAGGTTCAGCTAAAGCTGTGCAGAGCGACTCCAGCCCTGCATGACGCTGTGTTCTTAGCTCTGCTTACTGGACTGGATTTCTGAATTTCCAAATATGATACTTCTGTTGCTGTGTTTTTGTTTTGTAAAAACACACTTAAATCTTCTTTTCATCTTACTTGTGGACTCCTTCTGGTTGGCACTGAATCCTGTAGGACCCGTTTATTTTTCGACTGCCCACTTCCACTAACACCCCCCGCCCACCACCACACTCAGGATCCTTGTCTAAATGAAATGAATTATCGTTTCCTCTATCACTTACAAAACTGTCCAGTTTTGTGTCTAACTGTTTGAAGGAGTGTGTGTTTTCAAGCTACCTGCAGAATAGCTGAACTCTTTCCTGTGGCTGTATCGAGTTGTGTTCAGTCAGTTGAGCTGCACGGGTAGATGTTCGGCTGTTTCAGATCCAGATGTGGTGGGATGATTGTGCTTTTGTCCTGAGTGACGCTTGTTGAAATAATGTATTAACTGATTCAACAGGACTCAGAGTTCATCAGGACAGTATTGTCTGGTGATGACAGTTAGTTATGTTGCTATTTCTTCATTTCCATTTAATAATAGTGCATTTGCATCTAACTGCATAAAAATATAATAATAAACTAACCAATAAACATTAACTCTCAGGCCCCTGGAAACATGTTCATTTAATCTGAGTGTGCAGTAATCTATCCTTCATTACTTTTTGTGTAATTCAATGAAGAAGGTGGGGCAGTTATTTTCTGAGGTAGCAGTTTATTTTGGCATTCAGTAAACTTTCAAGACGCATCTGTAACGTCTGTAGCCTCCAGAGAATTATTGTTAGTTTCATTTTTGTATGGGTGAGCCTGTGACGGGTCATGCTCGGTGACTGTGAGGGCGGATCCACAACGAAAAGGGAGACAGGGGGAACAAGGTTAAGTTAAAGGTTTTATTTACAGAAGGGGGGAACAATGGGGAATAGCCAGGTGACGGGATCTGGTGCAGGGATGCCAGTCGTGGTGAGGGATGAGTGGGGCTCTTCTGTGCCGCGGTCCGTGAAGGAGGGTTCCGAGGGTGGTGCGAGAAGAGCCGGTGCCCGTGTGTGCCTTCGTCCGTGGGGGTTTTCCTGGTGCAGAGAGGGAGCCGTGAAGAGGGGAACTAGGGTGGTGCGCAGGGGTCCGGTGCTCGGGATTCGGTGCTCGTTGGTGGTTGCTCTCGTGAAGATTCTCCCGGTAAAGGTGCCCGTGGTCGTGAACAGGGCCCGTCCTGACCAATTTGGTGCCCTAGGCAAGATTGTAGTTTGCGCCCCTAGCATCACAGTGAATTTCACTCCTAATTGTCATACAGTAACACAAACTGTATGCATGTATTCAAGCTTTAAGTATAAACAACACACTAAATGAAACAAGTCTTTGCGACACTCCCTGGCTAACTGACGTGTATTCAGGCAAATATTTAACCACAAGCGCCGATGCAGGTCCTCTACCGTCGTCTTCATACGTTAGCAAAGACGGTTCGCTAACGTGTTAGCTGCTAACGTTAGCAGCGAAGACGTTAGCGAAGACCATTAGCAGCGAAGATGTTAGCGAAGACCATTAGCAGCTAAGACGCTAACGTAACGTCTTTGCTGCTAAAGGTAGAGAAACTGCATCGGCGCTTGTTAATAAATACTTGCCTGAATACATGTCAGTTAGCCTGGCAAGCTTGTGGCGGCCCCCGTGGATGTCGGCGCCCTTAGCATTTGCCTATACTGCCTATGCCTAGGGCCGGCTCTGGTCGTGAATTCCCGTGGGTGCAAACGCTGGTGTGCCTGGAGGAGTGCTGAGTGCTGGAGCCGAGGAGGGACACTGGAGACAGGCAGAGAAAACATACGATAAGCTCGAGACTAGAGAACATCAATAAATGCGAGGAATGCTCAGCGAAGTGTAGCAGCGAGCGGCCTGACTGTACCACAGGGCAGGTATCACAATCATCTGGCGCTGGGCTTCTGTGAGATGCCAGTATTTGAACAGGGCACGGCTGATGAGCCACAGCTGCCAGCGTGCGAGTGTCTCTCCTGATCGGCTCCGCCCAGCCTGCAGAGAACAGAGGCACATCCACCAAAACACAAAGACAGACAAAATCCAAAAACACCACAAATACTTCACAGCCCTCACAGAGCCTAATTTGTCAATAGTTCTTTTCTTCGAAGCACATCAATGTACTTCTCATGATAAACTTGACTGCAGCTAATTTTGAAAGTTTTCAGTTCATGGTTGTTTAGTTTATTTCAGGATTGAAAGAATGAGTCACAGAAATACAGAGATGACAAGATCAAAAAGCTCACAGTCATATATGCTGATTAACTGAAACAAAAATCAGAAGATAAGAGACAGAACAACAGTAAAACAGCTTCAGATAAAGAAGACAGACAGCGTGAAGCAGTCGTGAATCAAGTCAGGAGTCTGCAAAAGGCGTCACGCTGTGTTTTGTATCAACAGTATGTAAATCTGAGTCAGAAGACGTCCTAATCATCACCTCCCTGAGTGGAAAAATGGGAAAATCATAAATGCAGCAATTCAACTTCCCGCCTCTTGCCACCCACATGGCACAGATGGCGTTCATGGAGACATTCAGCCACCAGAATACTTCTGCAGCAATCAGACGTTCTGAAAATCTTCAGAACTTCTGTAAGGAGTCAAACCAAGTTCAGCTGCAGCGACAGAGACGGGAAAAGGCCTGCGAGTGGAAATCTCCTTTTACCGACACTCAATCAAATGTGAAACTCTGGCCTTCGTCAAACTCCAGGACTCTCCTGTTGCTCTGTAGAGAAAACGATTACTCCTAAGTACGAAAATATTTGCATAACCGGGAAAAGCGAAGACGATGAAGTGGTGGGAGTGTAATGGGTGAAACAGTAGAGGCTTTAAGATGGTGTGGTCGAAATTACACTGAGGAAAGGTAAAGAGAAATGTCGGTGAGGAAAAGCAGGAGAAATACCAGCAGACTGCCCCGCTGCAGTGAACGGAGACACGAGCTGTCCTTTGAGTGAACTTTAATGCCTAAAATACAAAGGTCTGACTGCCTGAGCATATTTTCCTCTTGCTCTAATTCTTTAATTGGCTTTCTTACTGAACTTGTTTTCTCAAGGTCCGTGCATTTAAAAGACACTTAGGAAATAGCTCCCAAGTATGCTTCAGAAGAAGTTTTTGCCAGACTGTGTTCAGCATCTGAAAGCTCTGCAGAGCAGCGTGATGCTTCCAGAAGGAGGTGATGACAGCAGGCTTTTCATTAGCACCGGCATACACGACGGAAGCCGTTTTCAAACCTGAAGTTTGGTTAATTTGATCTACACCGAGGGATAAATGATACAGCTGGACCACATCCAGGTAACATCCAGTCAAACAGACTGACTGGACTGTTGTTGGTCGTCCGTCATCATAACAATCCACACAACAAAATCTAATTCAGGTGTCTGAAAGCAGGTCAGTCTGTCAGCCTAACATCATTTGCGGTACAGATTGAGTTTAGGGTCGCTTCCTGAACAGTACATGGAAAGCAAATAGATTTGTCAGTAGCTTTGCTCTGGAGTTGCTGAAATCACACGTCTGCTATCATAGAATAACTTGGTTTGTTTGCATCGTTTACTCAATCATTTTTTTCATCTCCGTTGTGACACAGGTGCTGCAAAGGCACAAAAATTTGTTGCAGAATGCTAAGGATGTAAATTTTGAATAGTTTTCTAAATCAGGGGTTCTCAACTGGTGGGACCTGCTCTAGGTGGGTCGCGGACAGCTGGTCAAAATTAAATAATATATAATGTGCATCTCAGGTTGGAATCATTTTTTATTTTGAAAAAAACTTTTATTTTGACAGGCATAGTGACCATAGTTTGTTTGACGTTCATTTTAAGTTTGTGTTGATGTTGGGATGCAAGATGGCAAAGCGCAAATATGACCCGGAGTATTTAAAATGTGGATTTTCATACTAGGGCTGGACCCAAATAGCCAACTATTCATTCGCTGTGCTGGAATCGCGATGTCAATTTTGATCTCCAAATTCCCCCCCGCTCCCCGTCGCCGCTGCCACCGATACAGCTCAGCGCCCGCACCCCCGTCTGAATAATAAGATTCCCCCGCCCCACCGCTGCCGCCGCAGAAACGGTGCTGTCAGTGCTAACGTAAACATCTAAACTGGTCTTAGTAGACAAAAGCTGCCTGTGGGTTCCGCCACTTCCAGCCCGTCAGAGGCCTGCGCGCACCCAGAAGTCCGCTGGCTGTCGAGGGGCAAGATGCTGTCACGGTTTTACGAACATAAATCAGAAATCGCCACATTCCTCTCTGAGACTATCTCCCTGTATGCAGAACTGTTTGACAACGAAATGTGGCTGCACGAGAGCATCAGCTGGTGGAGCTGTCGTGTGATCAGACGCTGAGAAAGAGATGTGGGGAGGTCAGCCTTTCCCACTTCTGGTGCAGCGATGTGATGGCTGAGTATTCATCCCTCACCACTCCTGCAGTTAAAACAATCTTCCCATTCAGCTCAACCTGTTGGTGTGACAGTGGCTTCTCTACCTTGGTCCAGCTCAGGTCACAGCAGAGAAGCAGGTTGGACACTGAGCATGATCTGAGAGCAACTCTGTCTACTGTCACCCCAGACTCTGAAACTCTAATCAGGAGTAGAGCACGTGTTCAACTGTCTCGTTAACTTCAACAAATGACCTGATTAGGCCAAAACTTTATTTTCGAGTAGTTTTGATATTTATTTTATTCACTTTTGTACATGCAGTTGTCATGGTCCTCCTTAGTTTCTGATTAATTTGCTCAAAATGGAGTGAAAACATGTTGTTTTGTGGCCTTTTTTATTTTATGCAGTTTTATACATGCAGTGGTCCAGTTGCTATGCATGGTTATATGTTCTGAAATACATGTTGCACAGGAAAGTATATTGAATATTAAATATTGAATTCTAAAAAAATTGGGTCACAACTTAATGTCCATGGGAAAATGTGGGTCCCAGGGTGAGACTAGTTGAGAACCCCTGTTCTAAAGAACATCACTTGAGCAAAGTGGACATTAGTTTTGTTGCTGCCTTAGTCACTGAGCACATGATTTGGGCCATACAGGTGGCTCTGTGACATACATCATACTTCTTCTGGGGATTGTGGCGCCTCAGTACATCCTCCTCTTCACGTTGACCACCTCCATAACTAATAAACAGCTTCGATACAGAAATCCAAGTTATAAAATGGAATAATACTAAAACCTTTAATGTACCTGAAGTATGTATTTTCTAGGAAAATAAATACATACATAAATCCCACATATCTACAGAACGTCTAATTCAAGTTTCCACTCAGTGAAACAAGCTATTTGTTTTTTATATGCATTTTTCATGCAAATGAGATGAAACACAAAGTGCTCTACAGAACAAAAGAAAGAAAGAAAAAAAGCAATGAAAACAGTAAAAACACACACACATCCTCCACCACCCCAGTGTTACTGCCAAAGAACCGTAAACCAAACGAACAGAGCAGTGATAATGTGTCCAACACCCAAAGACTGAAATGACCTCATGTGGCAACACAAGCATGGACCTTCTAACTACATACCACTCGTTAATAACAGGTTCTAGGAGTGCAGAAACTAAACTTAGAAAATCAAATGTGAGCTTTAACCAAGCCCCCGTTATGTTATGAGAGGACACAGCCGAATAAGTTGCACAACACAAATACCATTTAATGATTAAAGACAAAGCAATCTGTGTGGGGACAAACAAGATGTGAGTGAGGAGTTACATCTTCACACTGGTGTTAGCCACCCTGATAGTCAGGAGCTGCACCCCGAGCACACACAAACAGAGCACTCAGGTCAACCGACACAGGACGCAAACTGATGAATAACACAGAGAGCAGGGAAAGAGTTGGTTTTGTATAATATGCAAAACCAAACATGACCTGACTTTCACTTGTGCTTGCTTATGCAGTATGCCCAGCATGAAGCATGTTCTGTTTTTCTGCATCTTACATGCAGATAGGCAGTAATTGCGTTCTCAGTGTTTTCACCAACAGCTGAGCACTGCATCTGAACGCCTTCTGTGCAGACACAGATGGATCACCAGCTAATGTGCTGCTCACATGCGCTCTATGTGAGAGAGGGAGCCAAGGCTGTGAATAAGACATTTTTCATCATCTCAGATGAGGTGTATTGAAAACATTCACAGATCAGACGAAGCAGGAACCACAAGCACAAACTGAAACACAAAATAAAAACAGATATAAATTCAGAAGCGGTTGAATTGTTTTCAAGCCGTCCACCAACTCTTGGAAGAACGCAAGTGATTTATATCGTAATTTAAGATTATTTGGAGACCATTGTAAACAAAAATGTCCTCAATACTCCTTCATCCTCATCAGTACTGATGATCTATGAGCTGCAGTCTCAACTTGTAATTCTTATAAGCACATATGTCTTTGTGACCAGCAGGGAAGAGAAATAAACATATTTAGATTTACCCTTGTGATCCAAATAAGTGAGTCACCTGGCAATCCAAAAGACGTCATGTGTGAACTAAAATCACGTCATTTTATCTAAATATACAACATTTTATCATCAAACATGTGGTGCAAGTGAATTTCGGATCAGTTCCTCCGACCATTTGACTGTGTGATGCATCTGTGTGGGAAACAATTAACTGGAAATAAGATGCCAAAGAAAACAAAACAGAGAGAAAACACACAAAATAACAGCAACAGGAGAGGAACAGCGAGAGGAGGAAAGCTGAGCGACGGTTAAAGAGGGAATTAAACAGCAGAAACAAGAGAGAGAGAGAAAGGAATAAAATCCTTTTTGCCAAATCTTTGGGTTTTAAATACAGAGTCTGGTTTCTCCTCCTTATTGCAGTAAGACTCTGCTTATTGCTGTGGAAAATAAATTAGGTTGGCTCATCACTCAGCTGGCAGGACATGAAGTAAGATAGCATCAGTAATTGTTTTGAATGAATTCAAGGCATTTCTTTAGGCGCTGCCAGATTCATCATTAGAGCGTATTCAGAGTCCTGCTGCTGGCTTTAGAACCGATCACCGCCCCAGAACCACAGATGTGAAGACAACAGCAAATGACTACAAGTTTTACTGAACTAAACTTAACAGTTGAGATTGATTGAAACTTTTATCACATACATTTTATAGTATGTATGTTATATTAGTCTCCC
>NW_007577818.1:33496-41194 GCF_000690725.1 Stegastes partitus
CTAAATTGTTCAGTTCCTCCGGTGTCACCTCCTTGTGTCGCATCTCCTTCTTCTTATATTCTCTTCTCTCTTTCTCTTCTGCTGCATCCCAGTCTTCAAAATTGTCAAATTCACCAAATAGGTTAAATGAAACTATAAAATCACTCATTTTTTTATTGCTGTCTTGCCATTGTGATAAATAAACTGAAATAACGTATATTAACGTATGTTCTGAGTTTCTGTTGCCACGGTTACCAACTACCGTTTGAGTCAGCGCATTAATTTAGAACAATCAGGTTATTTGACCGGAACTTCTTTATAGGTGTCCTATATCACTTTTTAATGGACACCCTGCAGCCAATCAGAATCGAGTATTCACCCAGACCATGGTATAAACTTAAATAAAGCTTGAATACATGCATACAGTTTGTGTTACTGTATGACAATTAGGAGTGAAATTCACTGTGATGCTAGGGGCGCAAACTACAATCTTGCCTAGGGCACCACATTGGTCAGGGCCGGCCCTGATTTCATATGAACTCCAAGCAATTTCTGAGTGTTTTTTTCTTTTCCTTTTTGCTGCTGTCAGGTTTTTCCTCACTGTGGTCTCATTTTTCACTACAATATGAAGTCCTGCACCTCCACTGACACAGCACAAGCATGACTACAAAGAAAGAGAACGCAGAAGTGTCTTCTGTGTAGAATGACACCGTTAGAATGTCATACATTACAAAAAACAAAGCTGAATCTCTTTCAATATGTATATCAATATTAATTTCACAAAATATAAAGTAAGTAGAATCACCATGTAAAACTTTGTTGCAAGTGTCCACAATACCAATACTGCCAATACCAACACCCGACAGGGACACCACCTGCTGCAGACAGGCTGTTTGTGTATTTACACCTTTGCAGACTTTGCATTTTTCACAGTACCCTACACATCAACGTTAGTAAGATATTTTAAACCATGTTCGAACCATGCTGCACTTATTCTACTGATCTGGTATGTTTTATTTTACTCTAATATCACAAATTAAGAGATTTTTAAGCCTCCATTTGTTTTTTGTTTTTCTGGCAGAATCATATATTTCTATAGTTTCTGGTGCTGACAAATCGTGCATTTTGACATAAAAAAAAAAAAGACAAGAAAACATGCCTTTCAATGCCACCAGCAGGTTTTGGGGCTCAGAGGGTTAAAGGCAGTTATCACTGATTTTAGCTGCTTTTTGCTGATGAGACCAAATGTGCATATTCCTTGGCTGCATTGTGCTAAGCCATTAAAATATACGGTGGAGCTTTATAGACACAAGTAAAACTTTTTTTTTTTTTTTACAATCCTCCCTTCAAAAAAAATGAGAATTATTTGCTGAGCAGATCCTTCAAACTTTTGAATGTGATGCACTGCAGTTTGGGATGAAGCCCGTCTGATGTTTGCAGGTAGTTCCAGGCCGAAGTTGCTGCAGTGAGTAGCAGCTCATCTTTTAATAGATCTATAATGCAGACAGCGTTGTAATTACACTCTGCTCCCCGAGTGTCCAAGGTATGTGTGTGTGTGTGTGTGTGTGTGTGTTCATGTAAAAAACATTGTGATGAGCATATTTCGTCAACACAGCTTTAAACGGCTGTTTCAGTGTAAAGACTATGGATTTAATTAGGTTAAGAACAGGGTGAGGGTTGTTAAGTTGTTAGGGATGCATTTAGTCAATGAATGTCCTCATAGAGACAAAAAGATGTGCTTGTGCATGTGTGTGTGTGTGTGTGTGTGTGTATGCGAGTATCCATTCCAGCTAATTAGCGCTGCTTTGCACAGCGGGCTGCGTTCAGTTTGCTCAAGCAGAACAATGGCAAACTCTACGACCCTTAGGATATTAATTGGTAATCAAGTGAGTAAGACTATCGCAGCAAAACTTTTTCACTTCCGTTCTGCCACTCATGTGGTCCAGAGGGCGAGACGGAAACCAGGAGGGAGAGAGAGAAGGTCAGTGGAAGTAGGGAGGAAAGTTGCTCACCGGCTTGCATCACTCTGGTGAGATTGAAGTCATTGTTGTGTTTTTGTTGTTCTCTCCTGAGGGCGACACGATGAAGTGATGAGTTAGTGAAATACCTAAAGTCAGAGTGTTCAGAGTCATCTTCTAACCTGCTGGATCACTACAGTCCCCGTCGCCAGTTTGTTTCATGATGGATCTTTCTGGGTGATTCTCAGTTGAGGGAAGAAGTTGAACCTGCAAACTCGCTGAGCTGTGAATCCCACTTGCTGCTCGGTCTGTTTGGCAGATTAGAAAATGTATTACACCAATGGTATTCTACACAAAGTATATTCAATCAGAAAAGCCAAAGTAATCTCTTCCCATTATGGAACAGTGTCGGTCCTAAATGCAGTATCATGTTTAAATGTATGAGGTTTAAAGCTTCAGAGCTCTGATGTGCAGCTGTTGCATCAGTTCACTCTCAGTGCAGCTGATTAGTAAATACATGAACTTACAGGATTTCTACCAGCATTCCTCTCTTGTTCCAACTGCAGTGACATCCCTTTTTACTAAATGTTTGTATTCTCTCCATTAGAATAACCAGCTGAATGCCATTTAGCTGCATTCTCCAAACAAACAGCAGTCTCCCAAAGTCCCAGTATACATTTAGGCCGACTTTTCCAGTTCAAACTGGCCGATCAGGTCTACATATGACTACACAGCAGCTTTACATCATTTTCTTTCAAAAACAGCATCTCATTTCATACATACACACTCACTCATTAATACTGAGCATTCAAAAAGAACAATGCAGTTGTGCTTCCTTCATTATTTTTTTGAATTACTTTGAATTTCATTAAACATCTATTGTCCAATCAGACTCATCGAACTCATGAACAGAGCTGCATTTAAAGGCCTGCCTCCACAAGAGACAAACTGTGTCAGGAGATGGATTTTAAAACGTTTTTAAGAGGCTGTTTGTTTTAATCAAGCAAAACTTAGCTTGAAGAAGTACAATTCTGTCTGTAGCGTTGTAAAATTAAATTAAAGAAACAGACAAACAAAATGGTGGAATATGTCAAACTTTATGCACAAAAACCTTGCACGTAGTCAGGTAGGGAGTTACGACTTTCTGACAAGGTTTCAGGTTTTGTCGAGCCAGCAAGCACAAAGCAGGCCTGGTTTTTAATCAAACTTACTTCATCGTACAAACTGCCTCAATATCTGCATCTGTATTGTCACCTCAGGGGCAACTATCATTGAGTTCAGGTCAGAATCACCCAACTGTGACAAATTCATTTGCCAAAGCTTTTAAATGTTGTTGAGAAACTAATAACAAAAGAATGTCATCATCCATCCATCCACTATCTATACCCCGCTTAATCCTCACTAGGGTCATGGGGGGCTGGAGTCTATCCCAGCTGACTCAGGGTGAAGGCAGGGGACACCCTGGACAGGTCACCAGTCTATCACAGGGCCACACTTAGAGACAGACAACCAAGCACACTCACATTCACACCTACGGACAATTTAGAATCACCAATNCTTTATATTTGTCAAAGATTAAATATAAAGTTCCACCTCTTATACAATGCAACTATGGTCAGGTTTTATTTTTGGTTTAAAAAAAAAAAAAAAGCCTGAAATCCTGTGAAAGGGTTGCTACTTGGCATGAGCCAAGTACACTGAAATGATGCCTGCTGCAGAATGAAAACTATATAAGTCAGGTGTAGCTTCAGATATTATTCTGTTTCTGCCGTCAGTGAACAACAGAACATGTATAAAATAGTGACTCAGTGACGACTGAGAAACTTCCAGGTAGCTTTTCTGCAGCTAAAATACTGATTTTATAGGTGCGATGTGATCAGACAAACGCTGTGCTGTGTTCATGTTAAATGATGAGAGACTGATGGGGATCCCTGGTTGTGTCTGCTGCTGTTGGTCTCTGCGCTGTCAACCACAGATGCAGTGAGAGTTTTCTTCCTGTAGAGGGCAGAGACAGCAGCAGCTCATCTGCATATAAAGCTACAGGCACTGAGGCAGTCTGTTAAGACCAGGACTAACATTTTAAATCTGAAAAGACACAATCACGTGAGACCGCATTTAATTTACTGAAAAGGGGGCACAATATGGGACATTTAAAGGTATTCAACGGCGCACAAATACTTTAAATCCTATCCAAAACTGTAGCACAACGATGGAAAGCACAGCTCTAAATCTGATCTCTGAGCCAAATATGTGCGCCAAGTTTCAGACAAATCAAACCGTGAAACTCTTTCTTTGCACAACGATGTGAAAAGATTGGGTTATTATTACAGTAATTATGTGTAAAAAAAATGCTTTAGAGAAGAGACGACTTGAGCTCAAAACTTTGCCGCCCGCTCTGAAACACATCGCCCAGGGCTCTTCAGCTGCACACGGTGTGATTAAGGGGTTTGTTTCCAGGGACACAGTGTGATGAGGAGGCTTTTTTTTTTCCACGTTTCGGCAGGGCAGCCAGAAAAAGAGAAAACCTCCTGATGAGTATCGCTGCGCTGTCTGTTCATGCATTCACTTGTGATCCAGAGTCTGGCTGAACGATCAAGTGCTTCATTTTTGCACCATCACATTCGGATCAAGCTTCCCAGTACAACCGCAGTCCTGGAGCTGCCACTGTTCCATTCCATTTGGTGTCTTGTTCAAGGGCATGTGAGGTCGCTGCGCTTCCTCATTTAGCTTCTTTCTAAACCTGTTCATGTTTCAAAATGGAACAATCCAGCCAAGAGTGCCAACTATCAATTTAGGAAACATTCAGGCCAACCGCTTTTTGTGAGTTCAAACTTGCAGCAGTGACTTTTAATGCTGAAAAACAACAAGTGGCATTTGAATTCTTCACACTTGCTCCTCACAGCTGTATATAGCAAAACAAACAGCGGTGTGGTGATGAACGGTGCCGTTACCGTCGGAGCGGCAGAGCTCGGTAAGGTTTTGATTGGATGCTCACTGCAGAGCGACAAGCAAATAGAGATGAGAAGCGGGCAATGAGCTGAATAGCAAGCGATAAAAGCAAGAAATGACTAATTAATTTCATTCATTATGGCGAAGAGAGACAACGCAGCAGCTTTGATACACGGGGAAAGACGTGACGGTTAATTTGCTCCAATACAAGATGATGACAGCAAACACGGATACATTCATCGCTTAGTTAGTGAAGAGAATAATTGAGAACAAATCAGATGTGTGTGTATGTGACCCACCCAGGACTTCTTTGTGCTCATAAGTCTTTAAATGTGCCTCATTTTATTGCGTTTCGTGTATTTTTCCCCACTTGCATAAAGGCTGCACACCGTAAATTACACAATAAATTATCATTAATAAGAAACAGGAGAGAAATTAGAGGATTAAACAATACCTTCAGAGATACTTATTTTTTATGCATTGTTTCTAGTTAATTGTTTTCCTGCATTTAATATCAGGGAGATTCTTCACAGTTGCATTGTGCTGTATTGTCTGACTGTTGTTATCTTTTTATTTTTGGGGCTAATGATTCTCCCACCTTGTAAGAGAAATGATTTCACCTTTTGTGTAATTTTAGCATGTGTTTTTTTTTTTTAAATGTGGACTAACTTTTGCTAAAAATTAGCTCAACTTAACCAGGACGACTGTCAACTTGCACTGTGAAGTACGTCTCAGCTGGAGACGACAAAAAAACGGCGTTATCTGTTAGTTGTTATGTTCAAATGAAAGTTTTTTAAGTACAGCTGATACATGATACAAATGATCAGGATCGTTATCAGGCTTCTGCACTTGGACTTGGACATCTTGGACATTTGAATCAGGTGTGTTGGAAGAGGGAAACATCTAAAACATGCTGGATAGGGGCTCTTGAGGACCACGATTGCCCACCCCTGTTCTACACAGATGTAAAGTTGCTTTCAACTGCAGGAACTTGCAGGTTATTTAAGGGGGGGGGGCAAATCTGTGCGTGTTCTGACTGCAGAAACTGTCCCTGTAAAACCTGATTCAGGACCGTTTCCTAGGGAGGAAAAAGTTCTAATCCAGGGTCGGTACTGAAGAAAGAAGGCAGCACTGACTGGTTAAATGTGGAGAGTTAAACAAGAGCTATTCTTTTGGTTCTCTCCATGTCTTCGTCGAATAGCGCTTGTCTCATCGCCAATATCGCCATCAACAAAGTAAAACTTGCCTCACAGGCTAGCAAAATAAATGTCCATCATTCTATTTCCTACATCCTCACAGAACTCAACTTACATCCACTAACTATGTGCTGTTTATTTGCAGCATTCTGAGTCCATGTCATGGTTGAAGCTGGAGAATTTTACACTGCAGCGTCAAGAAACGGCAACAAAAAGGCTGAACGGGACTATGACAGGGCTGTTCCTGTAAATGTTTGCACCACTTCCGAGTTCCTGCAGCACAAAGCTGCCTGTAGTCATTGTAAGGTAAGTGTGGAGACTGTTAATGTCTATAAGTGACGTAAAAAAAACAGGCTATGCAGACGAATTATTCACTGCATTCAAGGAAATATACGTTTCATACTTAGAATAAAACATAGGTATATGTAAATGGTCATTTGTTTTACATAGACATGCAATAAACAGCAAACAAAGAGAGCGTTCAGCCACAGCTGAGTCTTTGTAACTGAAGCAGCTCAAGCAGGAGACCAGATCATTTTCCTGCTGCAGCTGCATTAAATTTTTCCATGTTTTCCATTTATATTTCAGCTTGTTTGTTGCTGTGTTTACCTCAGTATTGTAATATTCATTTCAGGGTTCCTGATGAGCTGGTGTCGTTTTACAGTGCTGATTGTTCCATCCCAGGTTTGCGTGTTGTTTGCTGGACTTTGCCAGACGCTCACAGCCGGCTCACATGAAATCACATGAAGCACACACAGCCTGCTGCACAAGCCCCGTTCCCTCTTTTAATCATTACATAGTTGTCAGATATATCCTCTCACTTTGTGATATTCACTACAACTAAATGTCCAACAGCTACTGAATCGACTAATGGGAAACATGAGACAGTTTTCTCCCAGCAACAAGCAGCAGCAGGGAACCGCTGAGCTCTTTCAAATCCCTCCTGTTTCTGCTCAGAGACCCAGATTAAAGAGCTAATTATGTTTGTAAGCAGTCGTCCAGCCGCTCAATACACAATCAAGCGAACATAAACACAAACACACACACACAGAAGTATGCATGTGTGCACAATCTGTACTTACACACTGTGGATGCACAGATGGATACACTGATGGACGCAAAGACACACAAACTCCAACAAATACGGTCACATGTTTGACACAGTTTTCAACACTGTGGGAGGAAGATTTCATGGAATAAGAGCTGATAATTATCATCCATCATCAACTATCATCTAATCTGCTCGGCTGAGGGTTTCTTCTGCTCTCCTGTTTTTAGGAAAAAAAAAAGACAATCTCAATATTTTCAGCCACAGCAGTTGCTCTGGATAGGGATCATGCACTCATCACATGGACCAAACAAGCTGAGTGTGCTGCATGTGGAGATATATTTAGTTGTTTGTTGTCAAATTATAAAACCATACCAGTTGGTGATTTGTCGACATGTGTGTCTTTAACCTTGTTTGGACATTTCTGTGCCCCCGAGTGGCCAAAATGGATTAAATCCAGCTTTACATGTTAGAACTGAAACCGGTACTTGTGGTTCCACCTCTGCTGGGTCACTGAGTGTTTGTCATTTGTTGTCATTTGTGCAACATCCATCCATCCATTATCTAT
>NW_007577818.1:47611-85341 GCF_000690725.1 Stegastes partitus
GGCTCATTTTTGACTCACTTATGCATTTAAGCGTTAAAAAGGAGCAGTGCCAGTCAGAGACAAGTCTGATAAAAAAAATAAAAAATTATAAAAAGTCATATCGGAAAACCAGACAAAACTGGGTCAGTGACCAGAAGAGGTGTCAAGCACAAAAAAAACAGACAATGCTCAGTTGGGTTGATTACTGGTTTGTGTTGGTTATTAGACTTCTAAATGCGTAATCAGTGTGAATGGATGAATGTGTGTGTGTGTGTGTGTGTGTGTGTGTGTGTGTGTGTGTGTGTGTGTGTGCACGGCAACTGAGTTCAGGCCAGTCAGGTGAGACTCGACCCGGTTTCCTCGTAGTTCAGTCCGATCCAGAATATTTAACAACAACTCAAACTACAGTTCAAAAAAGTCCGTTCCGGGTTTTACGCAATAATCCAAACAGGAAGTCCAGTGTAGCATCCTTGGAGGAGTGTCGCAGCGCAGTGCAACAACTGAACTACCATGTTAGTATTTACTAGTATTTACATCTGGTACTTACAGGACCATGGACCAGCAAGTGGAAAAGGTCTGGATTGCAACTCCTGGGAAACTCCCAACTCCAAGGATCTGTGCCCTCCACTCCTGCTGTGCACACTGACGCCGACTTTGACACGTGATCCAGGTGAGTTTGGCTCCTCAGACAAGTGTCCTCAGGTGTCCTCAGGTGTTTCCTGGTGGTTTGTTTCAAAACTTCGCGGGTCATGTGGAAAGCTGGGATTGGATGATTGAATGAATGACGTTTTTCTGACGGCTGAAGCTACAAGTTTCCTTAGAGTTTTTACAAATGCCATATTTCCCTTTTGGCTCACCTGACTTTAGGCACTCAAAGGCAGATGACTAATGAGCAGCAGGGAATGACTGACAGTCAGGATGGACATTATGCGACAAGTGTGACTGCAGGAGGACTGTGGTTTTATCTGCAGGCTGCTGAGCAACACAGTGTTAGTTGTGAGACAGGAGCAGCTGCTTCATGTGGCTGAACACACTGTTGTGGGAACACAGGAACCATGGGGTTCAAATGAAATTTTACACCTTTTAAAAGGTATTTTGGTCACATTAAAGTTGTTCCTAAATGTAAAATGATCACCCATTTTTACATTTTCTCATACTACTAAATGATAATGTTCACTGTGGACTGAAGGTACAACTTTTAAGCAGAAACACTGTTTGCTGTGTCCAGCTCTTGCAAAAAGAGTTGCTTCTGCATGAAGCGCGGGTGATTTTCTACACAACAGCTTTCTTGCTTGGCAGAAAAAGAAATTTTTGTTGCATGGCTCATGACCTCTCACATTTAATCTGCTCATTACTGACCGAGTTAAGCAGCCACTGGAAGGAGGCTTGCAGCACCGCGGCTGTACACTGGCGGATAACAAGGCCCAGTAATGGTCCGGACTGCAGCCTGCTGTACGGGAAGGTTGCATGAATCAGAAAAAAAGTAATAATGAGGTGAGAAAGGCCATGAGAGTAGATCAAAATGCAGTTAACAAGAGATAGTGTGTGATTGACTGCCATCATCAGACAGTCCATGTGTTTCAGACCTGACACTAACCTGTGACTGATTTTTAACCGCTTGCATCACTTTTTGTCAGATTTGATCTCCACTGTTTAAATTGTATCTGCAAATTTTTTACATAGAATTTGCAAAAACACACATTGTTTGGTTACGTTGTTCATCTTGTGTGTGTTTTAGTTGTTGTATTAATCAGTTTTTGATGTAAAACATGTCTTCACTTGTGCTTAAAACGGAAGAAAATGTGCAGAATTGCAATTGAAAAATTCTTTATTCACATTATTGTACATGCTGGGCTGTGTTGTGTTTGCATTGCATATTTGGGGGCAGCGTTTTTCTGTTTGTATCTGTTGAATATTAGCATTCATGAGCATCAAAGCCAAGCTGTTGACAACAATAGGAGTGAAGTCACACTTCTGTGAAAGCTGGATCATCAGAGTTGAGAAACACTGAAAGAAAAGTACGCCAACAGCAAATCTGTCATATGCTGCTGCACAGACTTCATATCCATCGCAGTTGCCGTGGAAAGAAAGCACCATATGGCGAGTGCAGCAGTTGTTGTCATGTTGCAGTATTTATGTTGATATAGAGGGAGAACTGGGCAGAAGGCAAGAGACAAAGAAAGCTAAAAAACAAGAATGAAAAACAACGCGAGAGAGGAATCGTGGTCAAACCATAATAAGAAGTAAATTAGAAGATTATTTGGCCCCAACACGAAGATATAAACTGGCAGAGGGAGCGTCTCTGTGGAGTCTGAGATGCTGACCAGCATCAGGCTCAGAGCCCACAGTCCCGCCGCCAACGCTGAAACCATAAGCTAGAACACAAAAGCTGCTCGCTGCGCTGCAGAATTTTAACTTCATTTAAATGTCATTTTTGGCCAAGTATCTGAGCAAGTCTGAGCCCACGGCAGGGACGACCAGGACACAGCTACATTGTGTCTACGCTCCTAAATAATTACTCAAAAGAAAACTTTTGAATGTAGGTTTAAACAGTTAAAAATACACAGTAAAACTTTGAAACGATACATGAACATGGCAACATGATACACAAGTTATCTGCTGTCAGTCTGTTAAGAGTTAATGTGAATTTAAGGGGAAAGAGACAGAAGTGGTATTTCTACTGCTTTAATAAAAGTCTTTAAAACATCAGCACAACAATGGGAGAGGAATAGGAAAAAAAACAAAAAACGATCTCAATTTAAACGCAAATAAATCTGATTGCTTGTCAGGACTGTCGTAAATATCCCACAATTATTGTCTGGTGTTGTTTCCTCATCATAGACTCTATAAAAGATGGACGTAGCTACCGTGACGTCACCCGCTGGTTTCTGCACTGAGAAAATGAAGCCAGGGTTTTGCTACTTCCTGGTTGACATCTTGGATTTTAGGAGCCAGTGATGCAAAAATCATCGGAGGGGGGCGGAGCCATAGGAGCAGCGATTGGTCAGACGGATTGAGAGGCGGGCCCTCTCTGCCCGCCCACATTTACCACCTTCTGCTCGCTTCGTCTGCATCGTTACTGCCGACTGTCAATCAAGCCAGCCACGCCCCTTGCCCCGCCAAGTTTTGATGATTTAAAAAAAAAATTCAGTATTGATTTATTTTCAGATTGGCCACCTGATCTCTGGATGTGATTATGAAAACTAATAAGAAAAAAATCCTGAGCTGTAGGAATGCAGTATTTCGTGATCTGTGATCACTTCTTTTCCAATTCAGGTCTATGGGAGCCAGGACTTTTTGGAGCCAGCAGCTAGTGGACGTACGTTATTGACACTTCCGGGTTGGCTTCATTTTTCAGGGCCAGTTGCTACGTCCATCCTTTATACAGTCTATGTTCCTCATACAAAGTCAGCCAATGCTCCACCGGTCAACATATTTGACTTTTCCATCGGCCTTGCAGTCCTTCCACCATCAGCAATAACTTTTCTTTTGTTGCATTGCGAAATAAATGGGAAATGCTGCTTCACACGGAAAATGTAAATGTAAGAACCCTGATAACAAAGGAGGAAAAGCAATATATAAGCCTGTCAAGGTGACTTTACTTGAACCCCCAAAATGTTTTATGCATTATTTTTGATATAGCAGAAATATATGCATTTTTTGTTAAAGCTTCTGGCTGCAGTAAAATGTCAGTAAGTCATTCGGGGAGTGAGCCAGAATGAGATTTTTTCTTTATTTTTTTAATGTAAAAAAAAAAAAAGAGAGAAAAAGGGGCAGAAGTTGTGCAGATAGAACGTGGAGTTAGAAACGAAGTGGAGATAAGAACAAAAACAAGAGCAAAAGGAGAAAGAGCAACAAAAAAAAAGAAAAGGCACACAGAAGGCAGGCTGAGACAGATAGGATGAAAAGAGAAAGGGAATTAGAGAGAGTCCTGAAAGAGAAAGCGATACGGACCTCTGCAGTGACAATCAAAGCTGGCTGCTCTCATCTGCCAGCACTGCGCTGCCTCCACAAAAACACGACTGCTGGCCTCACTCAGATTCCCAGACACGGCTACAAATTATTACAAATGGTGTTTTCGCTTAGAAAAACATAGGCCGACTCGCTGAAATTGCAGTGGAAAGACACACAAGCCCACGTTACACAACATCACAGCCGTCAGCTGGGTTCACCAGGCCGAAGTCGAGGAAAAAAAACATCTGATGAATTGACATGAGAACAGAAGGTTTGCTCGGAATCACTGCCAAACTGCCTGACTGATAAAATATGTGTCTGATTTTGTGTTTTAAATTAAACAAAACGGTCTTTTACATCTTTCATCGGCAACTTCAGTCTACTGGAAAAAGAACAACTTCTCTTTGTCTTTTTTTTTTTTTTGCTAGCCATGTTAGTGACTCCATTAATAGACTGTTGGTTGTTTGTTCCAAATTCTCATGGATAGACACTACATTGTGTACAGATGTTCAGGATTTTCAAAGGATAAGTCCTGATGACTGCCATAAGCTTTATTTGGGATTTGATTTAATTTATACTGTTGTATTGCCATGAAATTTGCAATATCCACAGAATCCTACCATAGACTGTATAAAAGATGGACGTAGCAACCGGCCCTGAAAAATGAAGCCAACCCGGAAGTGTCAAAAACCTGCAATATCACTACATCCGCTAGCTGCTGGCTCCAAAAAGCCCTGGCTCCCATAGACTTGAATTGGAAAAGAAGTGATCACAGATCAAGAAATACTGCATTCCTACAGCTCAGGATTTTTTTCTTATTAGTTTTCATGGTCAAATCCAGAGATCAGGTGGCCAATCTGAAAATAAATCAATACTGAATTTTTAAAAAATCGTCAACATTTTGCGGGGCAAGGGGCGTGGCTGGCTTGATTGACAGTCGGCAGCGACGATGCAGACGAAGCGAGCAGAAGGCGGTAAATGTGGGCGGGCAGAGAGGGCCTGCCTCTCTATCCGTCTGACCAATCGCTGCTCCTATGGCTCCGCCCCCCTCCGACGATTTTTGCGTCACTGGCTCCAAAAATCCAAGATGTCAACCAGGAAGTAGCAAAACCCTGGCTTCATTTTCTCAGTGCAGAAACCAACGGGTGACGTCACGGTAGCTACGTCCATCTTTTATACAGTCTATGAATCTTACTGACTGTGATATCCGTAAGTTTCCTCTTGCATCACCAGCAGCTCAGCGTTTTCACTCGTCCTGTAAAGTTGCAAAGTGGGAGATAAATCCCCTTCATTTTCCTGTAGGGAATGTCTCACAGTCTCCTCGGCTTGGATCGGAATCGGTTCGGTCATCAGGTAAAATGACTGCAGTACAAGATGTTTGGTTCTTTGACTAGAAGTCAGAAGGTACAAGCATGTGTATGAAGAAGCATCCAGTTCTGTTATGTCAGCTGGTGCCAGTGGTGGGTTGGATCAACACAATTTCCAACTGAAGTCCACTTACTTCTCACTTCTCTGACAGTTTGGATAGAATTCAGCAGCTGCTTTACCTGCTGTCTTACTGAAATGCATTTATGACGCTTGGCATTCAATTTCATGCTGTGTTGCTGCAAGGAATGACCGCCACCTCAACTCTGACACTAACCTTAACCATCCCGCATGTTACTGGTACACCTTGAATTTATTAATTAAATAGTAATAATTAAAAAAAAAAAAACTGTACAACTGCTCACGCTTTATATCTGAGAATCTACATGATGGATTGACACATGATGATGGACTTTATAAACTCTGATGATCCTTTGACCATCATCAGCTCACAAATTTTAACTGCGCAACATTTGGGTTGGGATTAAATAACAGCCAAACTAAAGAGGTTGTTACCAGCCTCAGCTGTACCACTGCCACTCTTCAGTCTTGTTTGATTGATGTTTTCTTCATGGATCTCTAACCCAAACGTTTGCTCTCAGGAGTCAGAGGTGCAGGTTTCCCCTTAAATAATATTTTCCCATTTCTAACCATGTTAAAATCAAATGAATCAACCTGAAAGGAAAATTAGCTTTTGTTGAAATATTCATCCTGCCTGCGGCGCACTTGTTATCAAGGGTCATTAATAGGCATCCGCAACCTTTAAACATGTCTTAAAAGCGATGGTTTGACATGACGCGTGGCTGATTTGACTGCTGGGAATTAAATGTGCCCCCGTTTGAAAGTGTTTGAAGTCATCTCACTGACGTGGACCACAGACGGCCGAAGGTTGGCTCACGGCCTGCATCAGCTCAAAGTCTATTTCAGAGGAAGTCACAGCCAGGTCACAAATATGAATTTCATTTTCAGCGGCGGCACGCTGACAAAGTGGCTGAACCTGTGAGTGTCTGGTAGATGGTAGAAGGGAGCAGAGAGTAAAGTAAAAAAAAAAAAACTAAATGAGTGTCTTTTTTTAATGCAGGGTCCAACATTCATTTGAAGAATGAATGAAACTATAAATTATCCTAATAAATTTAAATCTGACTTTTGCCACCAAGTTACACTTTGGAAAAAAAAAATTTGATTAAATTACTTCAGACGCTTAATGCTCGACTCTTGAGCAACTTTCATGTGCTTTGACATTTAAAATTCCAACCTTTGACGAGGCACAAGTCCGACAACTGCTATCCCTGAAGCCAACTTTTTTTTTTAAAATCAACTGTATAAACATTTTTTAAAAAATAAAATACCACATCTGTAAAACATTCTACAAACTGGGGAATCATGATAATCACAGTCAAGCATCCGAAAATGTGTAAAACTGCACAAAAACTAGAACGATGTCAAAAGATCTCTGCAGTTACCAAAAATATTAATAAATAACCCAAATAAATCAGTAAATTATTAAAGAAGTGGTTTCAAAATGTCTGAAAAGTCTACTGAAGTTTCTGAAAAGTACAATTTTCAGATGTTAGTACACAACCGTATGACAAACGATAGCCAACAAATATCTAAACTAGAAGAAAAGTGCTATTAAAAAAAAGAAGTAAAATATTGTAGTTAGTAAACGAATTCTTGTGAAGAGATCTAAAATATCTTATATAATGTTATTTAAATGCTAAAAAATTGTAATATGTACAGCAAAAACTAGTAAAGTTGAATGTCTGACAAAAATATCATTAAAATATGTGAACTTACCTGTAAAATATTCAAAACCCCACAGCGAGCCAATGAGAAGCCAGAACAGTGGAATGTCCCTTTACTAGGGTCCAGATTACATCAGTTATATCCACTGCACAACACATAATTCTGTTCTTTACTTTGCCTTTTGCTTCTTGCTTGTTAAGCCCTCAGTTAATCCACTGATATCACATTTTGTCTTTTTTTTAGTTCAGTCTTTCATTTTGACTCGTCTCCCATCGTCTCTGAACTGCTTCAATAAACCATGAACAGGCGCTTCGATGTACAAGTTACAGAGCTTCATATCCTCAAACTGAAGATAAAATGCCCCAGTAAAGACATTCTGGCTGCGCTGCAAATATGTCCAGTTTATTTCATTCCTATGTTTTATAGGAGGTCACACTTTGCCAAGCAAGACAAATCTAAGAGCAGTGAACAGGAAGACTTTTTTTTCTTCCTGGTTTTGGCAAGTTTGTTCCCATAAAAGTGCAAATCCACCAAAACAAGTTGAAGCATTCCCTCAGTGTTTATTGCTTTATTGTTTTGTAGTTTTTAGCACAGTGACAGCATCTGAAATATGATCAAATTAAACTGAGATCCTGTACAGTGGAGCAGTAGTTTATCCTTACAACTTAGCCGTAAATCTCCCATAAAATAATTCTGTTACAAAGGAACACTAATGTACAGACTAGGAAACACCACAGGCCATGTTGGACTGCATGTTTAGTCAGCAGAATTTCCCTGATGATCAGATCAATGTAGCGCTGTGCCAAAAGGGATCATCTGCCCAAATCTGACCTACGTCTGTGGGAGCAATTATCCTCATGCCCCTGCAATATTTTACCTGCTCTGTGCCATAGATTTGAACCAATCTGGCCCTTTTTTAACCAACTGAGGGACCAAATACAGTGAAATTCATGTAATGCCATTTAATACTTGCCTGAAAGCAGCCCCCTGCATTGTCACTGAAATGTTAATAATGTTTGTATTTCACAGATTAATAGAATAGAATAATTTTATTGACTTTTAATAACTTTACACGCCACAGCAGCATCCAAAATATAGAAAGAAAGTACAAGAAAATAAAAATAATTCAGTAATATGCATCCTGATGTCCGCACACAGCAGGTCCAAGGCCCACCGTCTCCAGTTGGGCAGTCCACATACTGGCTGAATGTGGGGAGAGTGGTAGAGAGCGATGTATGATTAAAGTCTGCTGAGATGACGATCACAGACTGAGGGTGTGATGTTTGCAGCTGGAACACTGAACTATGGATGAGCTCACAGGCTGCAGCAGCATCAGCCGAGGGGGGATGTAAACTGTAATCACCAGAATGTGTAAATGTTACGAACAGGACAAAGACTCAGGTGTGGGACAACAAGGCACAGAGTCAGGATATATGTTCTTTAATAACAAATATGGTTTTACAGGAAGTTCTAACCAGAACAAGGTAAACAGAGCTTGGAAAGGATTGAAGCCGAAACTAAAAACTACTGCGAAGCGCTAGGGAATAACTGATTAAATTACACAATACATACAAACTAAGGATAACTAATGGACAGAAAAGCTTACTGACAAAACAGGCTAACTAACAAACAGCAACACAGTCATTTAAACGAGCATCGCGAGGCACATTACTGAACCGGGGCTGGATAGCGAGGAAGAGGGGTTCTAGGCAGACGGAGAGAGACAAGTGGCAGCAGCAGACCGGTGGAAGGCTGGAGGGGTCCAATAGCCGGGTTGTCCGGGTTATAGCAGAGGAAGACAGGCGCTCCAACTGGAACAGAGAAAATGGTTAGAATGCAGCCAACACTCAGACAGAAGAGCTGAAAAGATCAGATAGGACTAACAAGGCTGTTTTTACGATCTGGCGCCGTGTCATGGTCTGGAAGAGGCTTTTATCCGTTTGAGGAGACGCTGCAGGTAATCACTTCCAGCTGATCTCATCAGCTGATTGTGAACTGCTTCCACCTGTCATGCCACGCCGCCACTCACCAGGAGAGAAGGAGGGAGAACTGCCACTAACTGCCAGCAGAGGGCGTAACAGTAAAAACTCCCTCGGCAGGTAAAACGGTCGCAAACCAACCGCCAGAAGTTCAACATCCTTTGTGCAGCGCTGCTCTTTAACGCTAACGTGCCCACAGCATTACACCATCTCTCATTCACATACATGGCGACTCCCCAGCCTTTCTTCTCACCACTCTCCCTCCAGCTCCGGTCCGCTCTGACCAGGTGAAGTCCGTCCAAAGTTACGAGCGAGTCCAGACGTTCAGCCATGACTCCGTGAACAACATGAGGCTGCACTCCCGATACTCCCACTGCAGCCGGGTCAGCGCTGTTAGCTGTTAGCTCCTCCAGCCCATTACGGAGAGACCTCACGAATCCTATGATGATGGACGGACGGACGACTGGACGGCTTGTAGCGTCTCTTCTCCCGACGCTTCACTCCTGCCCTTCATCCCCTCTTCCTCCTGTGGAGCTCATCGGGATGTCCGGTCTCTCCCACGACAGTGGCTTGGCCTGGCTCAGCGCCAACAGCTGTTCATGAGTGAAAAAACTACAGCTCAACGGCTCAATGACTTGCCAGACGCAGACCCGAAAAACTCTCAAAAAAGCTAAGAAGAGACCAACAAGACTGTCATCTGCATCTCCACTGTTCCTGCACAAATGCAGTAGAGCCGTGGGAAACAGAAATATCAAAAAGACAGAAAAAAAACCCAAAACTGAGTAAATAGCCAAAAACACAGAACGCAGGTAGGAGCTGCTGCGACTGGCTGCCACTCTCACAGCGCCATAGCAAAAAAAAAAAAGAAAGAAGGTTGCATGCTCTGTGTTGAACAACAAGTGCAAGGCTTCAGTGTTCTCATCAGCCTGTTTCAGGATTGTATCGCTCTCCAGCTGCATAAAGAACAATGAAATCACAGCAGGCAGGTTGTGGGAACAAGGAACACCTTAATCAAATACAAAGGAAAGTAGACAAAGAAAAGGTAAAAGACATGCAAAATGTACAAATCTACAGAAATAATTTAAAAAAAGGAACAAAAGAGGACACCAAGAATGAGGCAGGTGAACATGAAGGCAGCAAACAGGAGACAGCACAGGATGAACTGACAACAGAGGACGAGATACGATCATGTATGCACACTGAGAAGGGATTTGGGGGGGAGACACACACCGGTGACTCATCCTGGCAATCAAAAGAGGAAGGAAACGGACGAAAGAAGTAAAAGCACAGGCAACACACAGGGAAAGGTGATTTCAAAATAAAAGAGTAAGTAGCTGAAAAGGAACTTAAACATAGCTAAACAGATGGAGAGACAGTCAGAGAATCACAAGACACACAGAAGGAGAGCGCAAAGGGATGGAGCAACCAAAACTAAATCAGAACCCAGAACCTAGAAACCATGGCACTGGTGTCCTCAGTGTGAGAAGTTCAGTATTAGTTATCATGGTAATGTACCCCAGTAAGAAGTGAACCAGTGCACTAGTCCTTAAAAAAAGAAAAAAACATACCCTAAAATAACCCTAAATAACCCTAAATAACCCGATATCCACCTTCATAGCACAGACCTCTGGGATTTAGCAAAAACCATCGTAGTAAAAATTCACTTTAGCTAAGTATTTTCTTCTTGGGTTTAGTTCTAAAACATTTTTCTTTGTCTTAACTTTTACTTGGTTACGTTGTCGGAATAAAATGCCTTACTCTGTCCGTGTCAGGCGGCTTTGGCCAAAGAGTTTACCTTTCTAGCATTCAAGTTGTTTTGCAGAAGGTGAACTGAAAGTGCAACAAGAGAATGTGCAACGGTCTGCAGGCCTTCTGGAGGCGCTCGGCTATGCATCGCTGTTCAGTTTCATGACTTTAAATAACATACGTGTTCTGCTTCTCCTAGAGTGTGACTCAGTATGTGGTTAAGTGAGTGAAGCGCCACCTACTGGCCTCGTTCGTGCATAGCTTCAGTGTTCAATAAAGTTATCAGTTTTGAATGTTGAAGCTACCCTGCAACCTGGATGCATCTGTTTCACGGTGCTCTGCAGAAGCATAATCTGTACGTTTATTTGATTGTAGGGGATATTTCTATTATTTGTTTGTATCATTTGACTGTTAGAACAGAAACTAATTCTGGGGATGTCTGTTTAGACTTATTTGATTTGTTATGTTTTAGGTTATTTGTACAGTAGCAGTACACTGAGAGTTGTTTTGTTTTTTGTTTTTTTGTGCATTTTACACGGCTTCCATTAAAAACACCTGAAGTTGGCTCCTGTTTCGGGTTCTTCATGGGAGAGTGTTTAGGCCGCGGCATAGCTATGTTCGCAAACGCGTAGTGAGGGCAGCAGAACACACATACACCTGTAAGTGAGGAATTTCGATATGAACCAAAATGGAGAATCTATATGATCAAATTCTTTGTTTCTAAAGTTGACTGTCACCTGTCAGGATTGTACCGAGCCCCAAATAATCTAACATTATATGAACTTTTTCTTTGAGATCACCCCCTTAATGAGGGATAATAAAAGGAACAAGTCCTGCAGCAGCTAGTGCATCCACACACAGCATCACTGTGGCCCATATCATGCTGACTCAATATCGAGCTGAACCATCAACTATCAACTTATTGTCTTTACAAGCCCCTGTGTAATCCAAGGTGTAATCTTTAATCAGTGTTAGGGCTCCTGGAGGCCATGAGCTTTCCTTTTTTGTGGTTGTCCCTTGTCGCTTCTGTGTGGGGAAATGTTTTGTGCAGACTTGTGAATATGCCTGACTGGACAGCATGCTCCAGAACCCACCTGTCTCCGATCATGGATGACTGGCCTGGAGCACCAGACCTGCACTCCAGCCCTTGTTCCTCTCCCCGTTGGGACGAGAGGGTGCCGTTAAATAACTTCTCCTTGTTACTCCAGTCCCATGACACAATTAAAACTGAGAAGTGTAAATTTGTGAGTAATGATGGCTTCCTGTAATAACACAGTCCTGACAGCACGGATGGAGCTCAGGATACATCCAGAGAAGCTTTAATAGTTTCCCCTCATGAGCCTGGAGTCAGTGTTGAACAGCTCACCTGTTGGATGTGTAGAAGAACACAGGATATTACTGACCATCAGATCCTGTGTGCAGGAAGTTACTGCTGTTGTGCTACGCCAACCCAGTCGCACGGCAATTTGTGACTACTTCACGAATTGCCGTGAGACTGAGTTGGCTGCGTAGGTAAATGCACACATCACTCTCAGTTTAAAGAAGCACTGATTGTTTCTGCTTCTGTGTGATGCTGCAGGTATTTATTAATGTCAAAGAAAAGAAGGTGACAGGCAGCTGTGGGCAGAAAGCAGGACTTCAGGATGTGTATTGATGGTTTGTTAAATCCAGAGTTACATTTAGGGAAACCTCAACAACATCATTGTTTCAGACAATAATCAAATGCGTTTCATTTGTGTCTGGTTCTGGATACCTGTGGGTGGTGTCGCGCCACCTGGACGCAGACTGGGTTTTGATCTAGCCAGACCGGGTCGCCTGGGTGAGGGAGTTTGATGTTAAAAGAGGCAAAACACTCGATGGAAAACATCACTGATGACGCGTTCAGGTGCATCAACATGATCTACTGTAGGTTTAAAAAACACAAAAAGAACAAGCAAGATACATAAAAGTTGTTCAGTGATGCCGTAGAGCTCAGAGTGTGTGCACCTCTGCTGATTAAACACACAAACTGAGAATTCATTAACTGCTCATGCTGGAGCAATCGCTGCAGAAATGTGATGAAAAAGCCTGAAACACAGCAAACTGCTGTACTCACTGTTAAAGGTAACTTGGCTATTACATTACAGTGTGTCCTGTGATGTGCCGGAGCAGAAAATTGACAGCTCTGCTCTAAACATCGAGGTTTTTGAATCAGCAGCACACAGGATGTACAGGACGAACCCAAAGCTTCAGGCTTTAATATGACTCAGACAAGTCTGAAATGACTGACAGTGATGTAGGGTAGAAAATAAGATGTACTTATTTCCACACCAAAGCAAGTGATTGCATTAATTACAGTTATTAAAACCAACCTTTGAATTATTCGTCCAGCGATATAATCTCAGAGTCAGCATAATAATTCTAATAAATTGTTTACTTTTGGTGATCAGTCAAGAGTGTTTATAAAGTTAAGGGAATTAACTTAGAGCTTAGATAACTAAAGATCACATACGTAAATTGACTGGATGTAAGCTATAGAAAACACAGGAAACAACAGTATACACACACACAACATTTTTTACTAACTAAACAAACAACCAAATAACAACAACAAACATAAAATATAAAATACAAACAATGATGAAAATGCTGGTTGAGAGTATGAGTGTGAAAACCAAAATGTGGAGCAGAGTGATGGCTTGGAGACTTAAAGTCTTTTCACCTGAAGCAGCAGATAATCTGTTAAATTTGGAATATTAGTCAGAAGGCCAATTGTAATCATAAAACACCCGTTTAGAGACAGAAGCTTGATACTTGCAGTTTCCTTGGCGGGTACAACGACGTCTGATGTTGGGAGACGAGGCCTTCAGCTTGAGTTGGATCAGAATGTGGCAGTTGGAGTTGCTACATTGGACCAAAGTGGGAGATTCTATGGCCTTCAGAAAATCTGCAGTCTTTTGGGTGAAATGCCTTTTAATAGTAAAACTACTGATCAATCACAGTGAGCTCCTCTCCCAGAGGGGCTGTTAGATATGATGCCTCAGTATCACAGGGAGGTCATGAAGTGGTCATGAGGTGGTCAGAGTTTTGCTCTGAAAGTAACAATGCTACTTTAGAACTATATGTATTTGTACTGATACAAAGCTAAGCTTGTTGGAAATGAATGTGTCGCGTGTAAAGCTTCACAGGGGAGTCTAGACATGATAAATCTGTCTCGTACGATTACAGAAATAACACAATGCTCAGGATATGGTTATATAACAATGAAAGAAAGACTTATCCAACTGTAACCATAACATTTAACAACACTTAAGGTAATATCAGATATTAGCATCCCATTAAGATCCTCTGGTGCTTTTTCCCATTGTCTGTTGATCGCATTCCTTTAAGTCCAGAGCAGAGAGAGGAGGAGGGGTAGAGCAATAAAGATCACCCATTTGGTTAGTCAGGCTCTCCTTGAGTGTCTCTTCTCTGATAGTTCTCTTTGAAGCTCTGGTGGTGTGATCTGTTGCTTTACCACTTTGTGGGTTCTGGTCGTCCTGGCTTTGGCTCCAGACCGTCTGCGAGGCTGATCTACACACACCTATGACCTGCAGGAAAGTTGTGTGTCTTTTGGGCAGCTGTGTCTGTTCATATCCTACAGTCATGTTGTTCAGTGTGTTGCTGAATGTAGTTCTGGATTCTGCAGAAACACATGATAGTAGGATAGTATATAATACACCTCCTAATGACTTGTTTGTTGCCTACAGCTGGTTGCTTGACATGAAGATTGATAACTTCTAATAATAGAAAATATAATAATTAATAATGTTCTGTGTTCTTCTTTACACCCAACAAGTCAATCCACATGAAATCCAGGTTTAAACATTGAAAAACAGAAACTGGCCATGTGTACAATTGATTTAAGTATCTTGTAATCATTTTAAACAGTTGTTTCATGTTGTGAAGCAAAAGTGAATCACTCAAGTATTAGTTCTGTTTTCCTCTCAGTATATCACACATTGCACACAGTGCACTTGAGGAAGGTTTTTCCCATCGGTTCCAAACTTCTGTATGAATGGCTTTAATGCAGATAGTGGCTCAGTCATGACTGCGTGCTGTGTCATGGTTTGAGAGTTACCAGCATAAGCTAATAAACTGCTGTGAGGTTGTTTGCTGGACAGTAATTGGCGTCCGTGAGAGCCTGCACAGCTTCTTAATGCTGCGCTGCCTACTTACAGCTGCACTTGTCTTTTACAGCTGCTTTTATCTGGTCTGACAGTCATAACCAAAGACATGTGACCGTATGTCCACGGTAATGGCACAGGTGTGTCTGTGGGAAACTGTAAAGCTTCATGTCACCAAATAATCACAGCTGTGACCAAGAAGTACTTGATGTTTCCGTCAAAATCATGCATGAGCTTCACGTGACATTACTGTTCTCGTTTATTATGTTTAGTGTTTAGGATGTCTAATTTATTCCTTTGTATTTAACTCTTAGCTTGTGTTTGACTCTAACTAACATGCCTTATGGTTGAGTTATATTAAAATAAGGGAGTCTTTTAGCAATAATGCTTTTATTTAATTTATTATAGACTTTTATCAGTCCTTTTCAACAGTTCTTTTTGACACAGACGGACTTGAATTAAAGTACAGATGGTCCTATTTTTAAGATTTTTGCACATGAAATCACTCGTTTATACTTATTAAAATACCTTTTACCTACCAATATGACTATGGAGTGCCGTTTTCCACCTGTCAAAATGTGATTACATCTCCTGCCTTCTGTCTAAAAGGTTATTTACTCCTCCCAGTCATTCATACCTGTTCAAAGATCAGTTAACTAGCTAAAAGGATAATCCTCACAGTGCTTCGGTTGTTATGCTTCAGCGTTGACCACATACATTCATGTACCCGTCATGTTTCTTTAGTTTGTTTAGCTGCAGACTCTAATGTTAACTTTGTTTTATCGTTCTGCCAGGGGCGGGTTAGTCGCTGAAAGCAACAGAATTATGTTAAAAAATAGCCTAATATTGCACTGGAGATATGAAAATATATTCTACAAGTAGCCTGTGCATGCGGAAACCTTGTAGTGCTATAAAAATGCTTGGGGGAGGAAAAACTGATCACTTCCCATGAGCTGCCAAAACTTGTGCACACAGGCTATGAATAAATATACTGTGAAGCCAAGAGCTGGAGGGGCAGAACATGGACAGTGTCTAAAAAATAAAACCTATATGAGAGGGTAAAAGTGTTATTTACCACATAATAAATCAGAGACTGACAGCAGAGTTTGTAGAAAGTGAGTTTTAGTTCAATAAGTTTATATATATATGGATAAAGAGCGAGAGCATAAGCAGCAAGAGTAAGGTGATAAATATAACAATCCTTGGATTAGTTTTTTTTGTCTACGCCTACTTAGCTGTGGCATATTAAGATAATTAAGCCCCTGCACCATAACCAACTCTTGTGCAGCCACAGCGAGGCCAGTGGGGGTGCAGAGGGGCATAACAAGTAGAAAAACTCCTGACTGTTTTATTCTGTTTATTCCAATAAAACCACAATAAGATGGCAAACAGTGAGCTCGGACATTTCTGAGCCTGACACAGGGCGGGTTGTCCTCTAATCGCAAGGTTGGTGGTTCGATCCCCTCCACAGTTGAAGTGTCCTTGGGCAAGACACTGAACCTGAAGTTGCTCCCAGTGGCAGGCAGCATGGCAGCTCCGTCGCCACTGGTGTATGAATGTGATCTACTCTCAGATGTACGTCGATACAGATCGCATCAGCATATGACAAGTGGACACTCTCATCCAGCTAACATCTAACTAAGCCTGTATGGCCATCTTGATGCCACATTGAACAGAAATGAAATTGGGTCACAGACAAACAGGCTTACATGTCGTGATTCTGCGAAATGGGAGACAGGCGAAAAATGGTGAGGCAGAAAAGCCTCATCCGGGAAAGCCATTATGGCGGACTGCTGAACCATTCGAGGACATCAGGGAAGATGAAAGTTGGTCGCATTTTCTCTGCCCCTGTTTCCAACGTCTAATGCACCTTGTTTTTTTGGTAGTTAGGCTACGATGTGATGCTCTTTGTGCTGGAGGTGGAAACGTGGGGGTTGGGTTCAGCTTACAGAGCAGTGAAACCAACACACACAAAAAAGTAGTCCATGTGAGCAGGAGGCATCCGCACAGAATAATATAGTAATAGTCTTAACCTAAATATCGAAATTAGTCAAGGTAGTTGTTGTTTTATGTTTTATTTTAGAGTCTAAACCATAACATTTTATCTAAAAAAATAATGATGTAGGGCCTTAACTGTACATTTTAAATTCATCAGGTGAACTTTAATCCTTGAGCCCTTGATGATAGCTTCCTAACAAGCTGGGATAAACGAAAACGTTGCTTTCTGTTGTTCTCTGTGCGACAACAATAAAAATTGAACATTATCTTATCCTGAATCTTATAATATTTTAATTAGACTGCCAAAATGTTGCCATGGTAATGGCGGCACGCAGAGATGCAGCGGCCACTTCAGGAGACAACGAAAGTGAACGTTTTGAGTGTCTTGTCTATCCCAGACGTTCATTCCGCAAAACTTGCGGCCAGGAGACTTTGCTGACGTCAGGACAGTGAACGGTGCTGGAATTGCGGCGATCGGTTGTGATTTGGACATTCTACACCAACATGGAGTCCGATCAGAGGCTACGCCGACAGTTTCCCGAGAGAGCTAGGATCCATACTAGGCTAAAGGCTAACCCCTCCAGACCAGCAGGATCCATGCTAGGCTAAAGGCTAACCCCTCCAGACCAGCAGGACCGTCCTCCTACTCTCCAATGTCCGCTCCCTCCACAACAAGCTGGACGAGCTACGTTTGCTGAGAGAAACCTGCAGAGAGTGGAGAGACTGCTGTGTGTTTGCTTTAACAGAAACATGGCTCCATGACAGCATCCCAGACGGACATACAGCTGGAGGGGATGCAGACAGACAGACAGCTCGCTCTGGGCAGCATCTGCGGCTTCACCATCGTCACACCATCGTGTGTGTCTTTGTGTCGCTGAAGACCTACCAGGACCTGAAGAGGTTCGCCGTGTTCAACGTGATGGATGCAGCGCCCTCTTCAGGAGACAGCGAGAGTGAACGTTTAGTGTCTTATCCCAGACGTGCATTCTGTAAAACTTGCTGATTGAATAATCCTGAAGAAACGCTCTCTCATCTTGCCTGTACTACTGATTGTACAGCAAAATGACAATAAACCTGATTTGATTAGATTTTTTTAAATTTGAAAATTACATTATGAATAATACCGTACTGTTAATTAGATACATTTTTTAGTTTATACAATAAACACAAAACAGAATGAATGAAGAACTGGAGAGAGTCCATGTAATCCTCGGCAAGACGTGCTGTAGCAGAAATAACGACGGCTCAAGTGAGGAAGTCGGCAAATGACCAATGTTGTTCTGACTCTGCCAGCCTAAAAGAAGAAGACTAAACCAACTCTTCACCCGATAACCACAACAGAAGTAAGAACCAATCGATTTTGATGTTTGAAGAGCCTTCACAGTTGGCCTGTGTGCATGGGCTCGTGTTGTTCAATTGTAGTTCATGATGTGTGCAAATGACTCGCCTGAAAAATGCATCAGTGTTCCACAAACATAATCTTTAGACACATCATGAGTCACAGTACCATGGAACAGAAGAGGATTTCCATAAAAGACACTTGTGTTTAAAAAAGCAGCAGTGAAAATAAAACTGTGTTAAACAAAACACAACTTTGATGAACCAACTACCTCTTTAAACTGAATATGAAAGGTTCCCCCATGCTTCTGTATTTGTGTTATCCTGCTCCCTGGATGATTGAAATGTGAAAAATGTATTTTATTTTAACTTCAATAAAATATAAAGCAAAGAAGGTGTAACTAAAAGTTTTGTAGTGCCAGGTAAAAATGTTCGTTAGTCAGTCTTTGCAGTATTTTATGTTCAGAAACAGATCACTATGTATGTTTTTATTGCTCTGCATCATCCTCCAGATGTGACGCACACATGACGCAGGCTTTTTATTCTCACTTTTATTCAGTAAATGTCACAGTCAGGCCACAAATCTCCCAAAACCCACAGCAATGACACTATCATGGGGATCCTAATCTTCAATGTTCGTAAAGATGTTAAATGATATCCGTCAAAACCAGCACAACCCAAACCTATTTTTAGAAACACGACCGGTAAAAGTAATTCTGCTGACTGGAGCTTGGATTCACTTACACAGGCGTCGGTCTGCCTTGAAGAAGTCCCCTGTTGACTAAATTATCAAATTAACTCGCTGAAAAAGAATCGCAGATTGGTTTTTGATGCTTTTTTTACTGTCTTGTTAATGGTTGATTAGGATGAGGTATATAGAAATCAGCTGCAGTGTCTGAGAGAAAGAGACATTGACTGAAGAAGAAGCCTTATTTCATCCTACTGCAGCCACCGTCATAACAAGCTTCACTGTTTTCTCTGCTCGAACATTCTGTAATGATGACTGCACTAGTTTTCTTTTTCTCTCTCTTTCTTTTTTTTTTTTGCAGCATTTGATATTTTTCTTGTAAGACAACCAGCAAAGCAGGAGGCTGCAGTTTGCTGTATAAGTTCATTTGGTGCAGCTTTCCATTCAGATATTCTCTTGTTGTTTGTGTTCCTGTTGTCGTGTTCGATACGTGGATCTGTACCGCTGCTCATCCTTCTACTTATTATACTGCAAACCAAAATTCATAACTTCTCCAAATGACTGTGTGGATGTCCTGCTGTACAGTCGTCCATTCATTATAACTGTCTGTTGTCTTTAAATGAGACATTTTGTAATCACACCTGCAAATTAATTTGATAATTGGACTAGGGCTAACGCTGATGAGACTAATTAAATGCAAATGCAATGCTGTAGGTCATTTTGTGCTACTAAGCCAGGGGTGTCCAATCCTGGTCCTCGAGGGCCACAGTCCTGCATGTTTTAGATGTGTCCCTCTTCCAACACACCTGATTCAAATGATCAGCTCATCATCAAGCTCTGCAGAAGCCTGATAACCATCCTGATCATGTGAATCAAGTGTGTTGGAAGAGGACCAGGATTGCCCAACCCTGTACTAAGCTGTTAAGCTATTGCTGGACTTACAGGCTGTCCAGATAAAATGAACAAGCTATGCCTTATATGCAACATACCGTGAGCTACATAAGAAAACTTTAACAAGTTCCTCCTCTGGTGATTTTTATGCCTCTGCCAACAGCTTTACTTGGGGATTATCCATCCCATTTTCATGAATGAAATGAGGGTATGTCTTCAAATTTGGGATTGCACAAAGTAGATTTACACGATCAAAAGTCCCCGTGACCTTCTGTCTGTCCCTTTCTCTTGAATGTGATCTAGCAGGAATGCCTTCATACTGCAAGGCAGTCGAGCAGATTGGTTAACACGAGCAGAGATTCAGCACTCTATGCAACAGCACAATAATGACTGGTGTTGGTTAATTAATCATGCAGACATTCTGTTTTTATTATGCGTTTGTTTTCCGGGTGTCTGTCGGTCTAGTCATCCACCTGTCCACTACTGCTGGATGTGATGTCTCTCAAGCGGCTGGAGGATATTTTCTTTCAATATGGCACAAATGTTCACTTACATCCAGAGTGGAGCTGCTTCACTTTAGTGGCCTCAGATCATTGTGACTTCACGAATCACATTCTTGGTGCAAACTGAAGGCAGAGAGGTAGACAATGCTACTGAATGAAAAAAAGTGCTTATGCAAGTTGAAAATATGCTTTACCTTTTGTCTTTTAATAGCTGCATTTGTGATACTGATGAGAAGATCTACTACACACCATTTTCTCTAAAATTGCTGATGCTGCAGAGTTCTCTAAGATACCTCAAGTTAAAGAGACGATGGTGATGCTGCTGCTGCTGCTGCCATGCTTGGTTATAATTTGTATTGTGACTTTTCAGTCATTTCTTCATTAGCTGGAGTGTAGCTGGTCAGAGTTGTAACAGGTGCTTGTTTAAGTATGAGGAGAAGTCTGATTCGCACATCTAAGTGAAACATGCTTTTAGTTGCACTTTTTTTTTTTTTTAAATCTAAGAGTACTTTCTGCTGTCAGGCAGACTATAGAACTGCTCATCTCCAGATGAATGTCCTACTGCAGGTTTATTTTCTCCTTTTCCTAAGCTAATGCATCCAGTTGTAGGAGTGTGGCCATTCCACCAGCAGTGTCACTCACATCTTTATTTTATTTATTTAATTTATTTATTTGTTCCTTTCATGAAGGTAGACAACATAATTTGTACATAAATGCACTCTACATTTTCAAATCAACACCTCCATGATTGGAAAGGAGCAGCAAGAAGAAAAAAAATTCTTGTATTTGCCTGCCCCCTATTTAAACAAATAAAATGAGAAAATAAAAACAGAAAGAAAAGATGGTCCGATATCACATACAGTTGATTTTCAGTAACCTACCCAATTACCACTTTGATTATAATAACAAAACAAAATAAAACAAAGAAGATGAAAAAACAAACAAACAAACAAAAAAACATACAAGTAAAATTTTACAACTCAACACAATTGATCCTTAATGTCCAACAATTTTTTCTGCAATTGTACATTTTTTAAAAAAATCTATAAATATCTGTACAACCTTTTAAATCTTGGAGCATCCAGGTCCTGTGCAGCTCTTGTTCAGAATCACAGGTTCAAAGTCTGTCCGACTCAACACTGGTGCTTGTCATTTTCTCAGTGCACCAGACAGTGCTTCTGTTTGTATGGTAATCCATGACTCTCCACCTCAGATGCCAAATCCTTGAATTGATGCAGCCACCTACTCAGCCATCTCACATCGCAATGTAACGGTAGCTCCGTGTGGGCAGCTTCACTCTGCTGCAGTTGATTGAACAATTTTCATTGTGATATCCCCGACTCGACCCATTTTAAGCGTTTCACCACAGAGTTCCTTGAAAGAGTTGCCAGTATCCTCCCTTTCAATAGTGCCTTTCAAGGGAATCATTTTCAAAAGCTCTTCTTTTGTGGACATATCTTCAGCCACCGTGCAAATGAAAGTGCGTAGGCGTGATGTGCCAGTAACATCTGTTGATTCATTCAACTGAAGGGACACAAAAACGTTTTTGATGTCTGTTTTAAACTGTGCCTTCACATGATAGGAAATCATTTCAGAACATTTTGTGACGGAGGCAGTTAGGGCTTTCTTGCTTGTTATTGAAATTGTTAAAAAAAAAAGTAAGTTTGCTGCTTCCTGAAAAGTGTTTTATTCGCTCCTTGTATGACTCTTTGTGCTTGGCGAGTCCATAGCTCACCTTGAAAGAAGCCATAATAGCTGCATTCACTTAAAGAAGGGAACTGTCTTTTATAGAGATAGTTCTGGAGTGTAATTTAGAATAAGTTGACAAAAAAAAAAAACATACTGGTTGTGAATGAACTGTTGTGAAAAAAGCATTCGTGTTCACATTCACTGTGAAACTGTTCCACCATTCACTGCTTGGCTCTGCACCAGCTGATTCAACAACTTCATTTTTCAGACATGTTGTGCGCCAACCGTAGACTGTTATATAAAGGTGGATGTAGCCACCGTGGTGTCACGCACTGGTTGGTGGACGACTGAAGACTAAAGTTTGGCATTTGGCCATTACAATCTTGGTCTTTTGAAAGCAGACGTAACAAGCGAGGGATGGTTCAGCCTGAGTATATGTGGACAGTGCAGTAGCAACCTGTCAGTCACAAGGCAGCCCCGCCCCCTAAAAAGCACCCTGCTTTGTTTATTTTCCTGTAAATGGGATTGTAATTTACAAAATGAACATCATGCTGCATTTAGAAAAGTCTTGACACTAACAATTTAAACCATCAACTCAGTGGAAAAGGGGTTATTGAAGTAACAGATCAGGGGAGAAGTAGATCATTTTCTGATAGACTTCTATGCAATGGTCTTATTTTGCAAGCAGAGGAGTCGCCCCCTACTGGTGGATCAAAAGAATGCAGGTTTAGGAAACTTCTGCATTCGCTTCACTCTTCAGAACTACTAAGTCCATATTGTATATACAGCCCATGGAGCCAACTGGGCTGTTCTAGAGTCATCAGCTTGTGGTTATGCTGACCACAATATATACTTTCGTATATAGTATACTCAGGTGTGCCTCTCTAAACTCTGTAAATCAAAATGTAATTTACACCTGATGGACTTGCTGTGAATGTCTTTGGGAGAAACACCTCAGCAGTAGCACCCTTACATTAATACATTCCTCGTAGAACAACTGGATTTGCATCCATCCATCCATTATCTATACACCGCTTAATCCTCACTAGGGTCATGGGGGGGCTGGAGTCTATCCCAGCCGACTCAGGGCAAAGGCAGGGGACACCCTGGACAGGTCACCAGTCTATCACAGGGCTACACTTAGAGACAGACAACCAAGCACACTCACATTCACACCTACGGACAATTTAGAATCACCAATTAACCTCAACATGTTTTTGGACTGTGTGGGAGGAAGCTGGAGAACCCGGAGAGAACCCACGCTGCAAAAACAGAACATGCAAACTCCACGCAGAAAGATTCCAATGCCCCCACTGGGACGCGGGCCGGCGACCTTCTTGCTGCGAGGCAACAGTGCTAGCCAACTGCGCCACCTTGCAGCCCACTGGAACTGCAATTATTTTCAAAACAAATCGATTCTGATGAACGAATATATAATTTTACAGTTATGTGGGTGATGAACTCGACATGCTGAGAGGAGCTGAATGCTGTTTGTGCTGAACCATAGAAATGATGTTGTGTGGTGGACATGTCAGGCAAATACACCAGGTTGTCAACCTTCTGTTCATAGTCCTCGTCAGCGTTTGCTTTATCCGATGAGTAAATCACAGGCGGGACAATAGCTCGGTCATCTGCAACACGCACCGGACACCACTCGCTTATTCCTGAAAAGCCTTATTCAGTCAGTTTTGTATCATTGCTCTGCAAATGATAGTTTTTCCTAAACCTGAGAATCATTTTGTCACACACAATTATCTTTTGTTTTCTAATTTAACACAAGAGAATGATGCGTGTCATTAGCTTACTGTGTCCTCAGGGTGTGATAACACTCAGATTTTTTTTTTCCCACTAAACTTAAAGATAGAACATTTTCATACATCCAAATTTTCATAATTGTACTGCCGCCTGTATTCATTGATTCATCCTCAAGTTGCATGGAAGGTCTCAGACACCACTAGTTAAAACCAAAGAAACACTTGGGGAAATGGTGCACCGTACTGATGCATTCAAATATTCAAAATGGAATGAATAGCCCACAGCACAATTATAGTCTTTATCACCAAGTGGTCTGGATAAGAGACACCTACAAGAGAAAGACTGATATATGAATAACAACAAACAAAACTAAAACAGCGGGAATGAAATGAATACAGATGTGATCAATTTCAAAAGATGGGAGGATGTGATGGTTGGAGAAATAAGCAGAAGATGAAAGAATGGAGGGGGCAGCTGGACAGATATGTGAGAGATGAGTTAGAGAGCTGGACTTCAACCCCAGATCCTCTTCTAATGAGGAGAGGGAGTGAACATCCAGCTCACCGACAGTATGTTCCCGACCTCGAGCAGTGAGGCTTCCTGTGCAATGATTACAGAAAATGAAATCTGTGGAAGAGTTAGTGTTCTACTTTATATGTTCACATGTAGGGAAACAAAGAGCGAGAGAGGCCTGTATCTATTGATCTCCTCTAAAGGAGCCCAGATGTTTGGTCTTATAAAATAATTAGATATTGGACGTCTCTTCATTTGGAAGTAATATCTGTAAGACTATAAAACAAGAAACCTGTAATCTGCCTCTCACACACAACTACTTTTTTTGACAGTTGTTTTAGCAGTTGTGCTGTTAAGCTGTGCAGAAAGTTTAGCTGTCTTTGCTTTGGACAGTTCTGCTGCCATGCAAGTACAGTTAGTTTGTTCCATCTTCAAGGTCTCATTGAACGTGAATTATCAGCCTGTTGTCAGACATCTAATGGGGCCATTTTGTCAACGTGGCTGCAAACTGAGAGATGTAGAGATGTCTTTCGGCATCACTTTTGATTATTCAGTGACAACAGGAAGTTTCGTAGCTCAAAGCAACCTCACAAGGAGATCGAAGTCAAGACTTTTACCGAAGAGACTTTAAAAAAATTTTGTTTAGATTTAGCCGGTTCGTGTCCCGGTGGGGGCACCGGGATCTTTCTGTGTGGAGTCTCCATGTTCTCCCCGTGCAACGTGGGTTCTCTCCGGGTTCTCCAGCTTCCTCCCACACAGTTCAAAAACATGTTGAGGTTAATTGGTGATTCTAAATTGTCCGTAGGTGTGAATGTGAGTGTGCTTGGTTGTCTGTCTCTAAGTGTAGCCCTGTGATAGACTGGTGACCTGTCCAGGGTGTCCCCTGCCTTCACCCTGAGTCAGCTGGGATAGACTGCTACTTAAGTCTCATTTTCACTAACTGGTTGAATTCTGGCACCAGAGCTACTTGGTTCACATGAGGAAAAGTTCTGCCAAAGTGTACCGAGTGCACTCAAATGTGAAACCAAGCGGTCCTGAAGAGGCTTTAGTCTGTGATGAGCTGGAACTGTGCTCGCATTATTAACAGAACTTGCTTTGAACACTTTGAACAACATTTTTTTTTGTTTTTTAACCCTTCCAGCACCACAAACAACATTTCAGTCACACACACACAGATACAAAGAAATACAAATAAAACTGTCTGCTATGCCTTGAGGGTAAATGGGAAATATTTACTATTCTTTTTTTTTGTGGTTATAGTTTTCTGCTGCCCTGCCCTCTAGTGGTCGTAGCATTCACTACCACACTCTGTTTACATCTCATACTACACAGTGATTTGACACAGCATCACGTCCGGGTGTGGTCAGAATTAAAACAGCCCATTGAGGCAAGCACAGCAAGGGTTTTCTTCTGCAGAGGTTCCAGAGTTGCCTTTTTTGAGGCTATAGAACAAAAACAGCTGTGATGCACTTAAGAACATTAAATCTGCTCATTTTTACTTCAGGATTGAATCTAGCCAGATGTTATGCTATCAAAAATGGATTTTGTGGAATAGAAACCTCCCTTACTTTCTGCATGTTTGCCTTTCTAAACACACTTGAAATATCTGCTTTATTTCCTCTTTGTCTTTATTACCCAACAGCCATTTGAGTCTAACCCAAAGCAGAATGATGCATACATGAATTCAAACAGCTAACCAGCTTTTTGACAATTTCTACACTATTTATGTACCATTTACTTTGTTTTTTTTTTAGTTAAAAAAAAAAAGATTTTTGGCGTAAAGTCAAGAGAAAACTGATATAAGTTCAGATTTAAATCCATAAGACATCCGATACTGAGTGGTTTCAGAAAGTCAGAGCTCTTCACTTGGTGCTGTAGTTCCATCCATTATGACAAAGTGAAAATGTCCAGACATTTTACAGCGTTATTAAAAACTAAACTGAAGTGTCTACTTTACAGAGGTATTCAGACCCTTAATTCTTTGGCAGCAGCAGCTTTTAGTCTCCTCGTTTAAGACTCGACAGGCTTTGCACATGAGGATTTGGACAGTTTATCCCATTCTTCCTGGCAGATCCTCTCAAGCTCAGCCAGGCTGGATGGGATGTCTGTGAACTTCCATCTTCCGGGTAAAGTCTGGGGTTTGGCTGGGCCACTCAAGGACACAGATTTGTCCCGAAGCCCCTTCCAGCATCGTGTCGGCGGTATGCTTTGTTGTCCTGAATGGTGAACTGTTGCTCCGGTCTCAGGTCAGCGCACTCTGGAACAGGTTTCTTTTCAAAACCTCTCTGTATTTGGTTGTGTTCTTCCATCTCCTCCCCGATCAAGGCTCAGTTACTCAGTTAGTTACAGAGACTATTCTAGTCATAGATTAGTAGTACTTAGCTGCTGTTTGAAGTCAAAGTGACTGCTGTGAAAAATGTCTATCGCCTGATGCTCCCAAACTTCTTGTGGAATCTTTAGTGTATATAGTAGAGTCAGGTGTGTTCATTCTGTTCTGCTTGCCTCAGGTGGACTCTGGTCAAGTTCCTAACATATCTAAAAGAGAAGTAAACATGCAACAGCAAAGGACATTTGCAGAAATTGCTGAATTTGTGTTTTCCCTTTGTCACCGTGGTTTTTGATTTTGGATTGAACATCAATTTGATCAATTTAAAATTAAATCTGTGAGAGACTAAAATGTGTAAAAAGTGACATGAATGAGTTTCAGTTCAGTTTAAATCCACTGTAGATGATGAAAGAATGATGCCCAAACTCCCTGATGCCGGTGCATAGAGACAGGAATAGATTAGATAAAGTAGCACTGAAAAAAGAAAGATGTTGCACATTGAGAGGAGTCCCTTTATTTGGGTTTTAAACAATCCACCTCTGCTGTAAAATATATACACTGAAAAAAAAAAGTTGGTGTAAATTTTATAGTAGCCTCCTGGCAGCTGGATGCTGTGAAAGTGTTTGTCATTGCAGTTCAGAGCTGTGAACGATTTTATAAAAGCCCTAAACAATCACAATTGCTCATGAACATTTGTTCTCACTCATTACTGGGGACAATGATGTGAGTTTCAAGACCTTTTTAATCCACTATTTTGATGCAGAAAGACAAAACCAGAACAGAAGAACAGCATAAAAAAAACAACAACAAACAAACAAAAAAAAGATTGTCAAAAATCTGTGTCTGAACTGAAATAAATTAAAATAAAACTGGAAATTCTACAATTTCATTTTGCAAATGCTTTTATACAAAACGACGTACAACACAAGTAAGGATCTAGTCAGGAGAAAACAACCTGGATAAGTGTCATAAAACAAGTGTACTGCTCTCTAAAAAGTACTTCGAGGGACCTATTCCCACAAATAAATTAATTAACTGCATGTTTGCTTTACTGATTACCTAAACCTTATTATTATTATTTTGCTGTGTTGGGTGGACTCAGTAATGGTGGTAAACTTAATATAAGGTGTCACTTAAACTCAGACTTCATTAGTTGATTTAAAAAATAAATTCAAGTTGAGGTAACTTGTAAATAAATGATTAATAATTGTTGATTAAAAATGCCATTGGCTGTGGGGAACATACTCGTTCCATTAACTCAGTGTAGTTTGTTGGTTGAACATATCTCCATCAGAACTTGTCACAAAGACTGATGCAAACTGTTGCATGAATTTTTTTCTTTTTTTTTTTTTTAGCTCAAACATTATTTTACAGAATGTCCATCTTTGCACAAAACGTCAGCTTCTGTTATAATTTAAACTGAAAACATCTGTCCTGGAGATGAGCCCTATCAGTCTGCCTCAGTCATGTATCAGCTGCTTGCAGTATCTGTTGTCTAGTTACAGTGACTTTACGCTTTCATTAGTAACGGAATGGATACATGGTCACATCCAGAAGAAGGACTGTCTCCTTGAAGTTACAAGTAGTTTGAAATTGTAATTCAATGAAACGACAAAGAGTCATTTAAAGGTCAGAGGGTGACTTGCTACATGCGCTTACTTCCTTCGCTTCAGTGCGCACGTACGCAGGAACAAGCCGAACCAAATAGATGATATTAGTCTAATGTAGTGTGTCAGTGACGGAGATGGTGGGAGAGAGAGAGAGAGAGAGAGTGCGAGAGGCAGAGAGATGGACGGATGCTTCTTTCACTTCAGGGCGAAAGAGGAGGGACTAGACCGGAGCGGGTGAATGTCCGCTGTGAGTTCAGTGAGCGCGGCACAGCGCAACATCTCCGCTGCTGACTGCGCGCAGTGCTGACTGGACGCACTCCACAAATCTGCGAAATCTCCTCACCTCTCCACGAGGTTTCCCCCCGCCAGAGTCTCTCCCTCTCCCGTCTCCCACTCTGCGCGGTCTCACCCCGCCGTCTCCGGGCGCGCACCGCCTATTGCGCACGGTCACTTCTCCACATTCCCACTTGCGTCTCCTGCGCTCCGCTTATCGGTTCACTCCTCCGAAGAGTCCCGAGAGTCAGCCGCAACCCCCGGGCTGTTGTACTTTTTTTTTTTTCTTATTCAGGTTCGGTTATCAGTCTGAACTCGGACCGGAGAACAATGTGACTGTGGCTCATGGGGATTTAGTGTCGTGACATGCTTTCGGGACCCGGCGTCTGCTCTGACAAATGGTGAGTGAAACCCACTTTACTGTCGCTGCTCTGCTTGTTAGCAGCACGTGTGCCCTGAGTGTGAGCGGTTGACCTTTCTGGATAAGACGACGACATAAAGCAAGTGGCTCATATCAAAAACAAACATTCTGTTTTTTGCTGCTGCAATTTGGAGTTTGTCATGTGTGAGTTTAAAGTCACCTTGGTGGAAATCCCAAATGGATGACAACAACATTCACACATTTGGTGATGTCTCTAAATTTCAGCCTCTATCTGTGGTATTATGGTATGTATTTAGTATTAATGTAGGATTTTAGGGAGTTAATGATGCTTACATGTCCCACATGAGTCCTATAACATTCAATAATCACTGTTGCTAAAGTTTGCTTTTACTCTCAGTGTTTCCAGCCTTTACTTGGCATTTCACTGATACCACGTACAGAAGCGTCTTTTTGTCACATAAATCCGTCTGGATCAGAACGTTTCCATGCATCAGATTTGGCGGGTGTCAGACAGGGTCTCCGTGCAGCTGCGTCCTTGTGTATCGATCAGTGATTTACCGATAAGGAGGGCTATAGATCCGCACAGTGGATTGACTGCCAGCTGTCACATGTTGTGTGCGGGAGGCTGCAGCGAGCCGCTGGAGCCTGTGAGGGCACATCAGTGATGGAAAATCTGTCGTGTTGGGTTATTGGAAGTTATGGTGCATGCAAGACTTACAGCAACTATAGAACTGTGCTTGACTGCTGCAGTGCGTTTCCCTGACTGGCTGCTGTTTGTTCTGTTGTTTGATTGTCACATAGCTTCATGGATTTTATGTGACTTTTCGTGAGTTGCCAAGTGCAGAGTTTTGTCCTCAAATGAAATATGCAGTGTTCACTTTTGCAAACAGACAGGGAAGCTATGATCATCAGTTCATTCATTTGAGTCGTGAATCTGCAGAGTTCTCAGTGAACTTCAGGCTGCATCTCTTTGGGTTAGAATTACAGTCTTCAGTGTGATCAGATGACTGAGACACACACCACCATTCAAATGCAGCACAGTATTAGAGGCAGTTTGTTCGGTTCTAGTGCATGAGTGTGTAACATTACCTTTAAGTTTTGAACTGAAAGACTTCACATGTACTTGACCCTTTTACTGTGCAGTTACCTAACCGCTGTGATTACCCCCGTTATGTAATATTTATGGATCAGGGAAGCAGGGAATCACTGCGCCTTGGTCAAAGGTGCAGGTACAATGTGTCGTCGTGTAAGCCGACGTGGTGATCGGAGGATTACAGCCTTTCACTCTCTCTCTCCAGCTCACCCACGATAACTATGAGAGTGGAGTGCAAGGGTACAGCAATCTCACAGGCAAATTACTTCACGTGTAACTTGTACATTATCGTGGGCGTCGGGACTCAGATTGGCTCCTCTCTCCTTACAGTTTTATTTTTTCAGCCTTTTGTGTTTCAAAACAGAGTTTTAGCATCGCCCACAACCCTTGTTTGCTCTGGAACACTCTCGTAGTCAGGAGTGCACACTTGGGCATCAGGAAAACACGATGTCTTATTTTAGAAGAGACAAATAAGAAGTAGATGCTGAGCAGCAGCAGCAGCAGCAGCAGCTCTCTGGTTTTTGTTGAATCGAGTTGTGGATGTGAAACTCTCCTCCCACACTGTAACAAGGAGACACTCTTCTCCAGATGCGCCTGTGATTATATTGACTTTTATTGCTTTGCTTTACTGTGGAGCCCAAGTTGTGCTGTTGCATTTTTTAGAAGCTGTGTGTACGAGCGTACTTGTGAGTCAGTGTTTGCACGTAGCCTGCGATGCTGCCGTGTTTTGCTCTGCCCTCTCCTTTTCATTTTTTATTTTTTTTGGTCTGAGTCTTAATTTCATGCTCTAAGAACTAACAAGCAAAACACATTTTTCCTAATAAAAAGCCCAAAGTGTGATGTTCTTCTTTATAAAAGCCAAGATGAACGTGCTCGTCTTTGTTTCGTGTTAGTGTGACACACTTTGGCAGCTAATCACTGAGAAATCTTGAGATGACATATTGAGCTCTGGCAACTCTTGGGGAAAATTTGTCTTTAGTTCTGTTGGGAGGAGACCCGGGGGAAGACCCACTGGAACGATTATACCCTCATCTAATGTGGGAATGCCTCGGGATCCCCCAGGAGGAATAGAAGGAACTGAGAGGTAGGATGTGTTTAACAACGCACCCAGACAGGGAAGAACTAAACCGATCGATCAATTAAAATACAACTACAAGTGTACCACACAATATTTAGATGCTGGTTGGATTGGATTCACAATAGCTTTATTTCAGGGCCGATATGATTATTAATAATGAAGGAGATTGATACCATTGACCTTTCTCGAGACCACAGTTTGACTACAGATAAGAGGCGTCAGAGCAGAGAGGATTGATCAGGAATCTTGGAACTTGACCCCTAATACATGAATGTATGCAGGATTAGGCAGTTTTAGGCAGTCAGTTTTCAACTAAATTAAATATTTGTCACAATTTTGAGATTTTTTTTCTCCTCATTTCAAAGCTCTGTCAAGTGATTTTAGCGCCACTAGAGGGCAAAGTGTGGACCTTCAAACAAACCCCAAACTGGACATCCTCAGTCCAGCTGTCGGTGGTGTTTTAGCCTTAAACAGACAACTTCAGAGAAAAAAAAACATCCTTCCCTCTTTGGTTTTTGCGGCGCTCCCATGCTACTCCACGTCCTTGCTGAGCACGTGGTGTTTGAACTCGCGTCCTAGGAGCAGTTGTATTTGGAGGGTCGGTGAGAGCTGTTTGAACTCACCCTGATGGATCGGAGCGCCAGAAACAATCAGATGGAATTGGTTGAGAGCTTTGAAAAGCCGTAGAGTGGAACGGTTTATTATGATGTATGTCTGGAGAGCACTGAATGCTGTTTTTTTTGGGGGGGGGATAATACTATATGTGCTTATCTCAACACTAAATGTGCTTTTTCACTCTCACATGCAGCTCTTTGGGTTTTCCTGTGATCACTGTGCAGCTATAATCTATAACTGCAGTGACTTAATGGGTTTGAACAGAGGAGTGAATGAAGAGGTCAAAGACAGGGGTTCACAGTCATCAGGAGACTCTCGGTGTAGAACGTGCAGTGCTGTATATCACTCAGTGTGTTGACACGCAGTCGTTACTTTGTCATTATGAGGGACAGTGTGACTGAGGCTGCAGGCAGGAAGGATCCGCTGGTGCTTTAAACTGCTGGACTGTGGAGCACATAAGGGGGGGGGGAGAAAAGCTGGCAAATGAGAGATTTTAAGGCAGGAGAGAGACGGGGCAGTGTTTTTCTGCACTGATAGAATGATGCTCCTCGTGTGGTGTTTTTTTATCATCTAATATTTTAGAGTGCGGTGTTCTCAGAAGCATTGGAACTTGCCGAAGAAGGATTTGCGCTGTAAGGTGTTTGCAAAAATTAAAATTCTAAGTCAGTCATCTGCAAGTCATGTGCATATGCAAATATCCTGCAATGATGATTTTGTTTTGGGCAAACAAAGTGCTGACCCACCTTGTTCAATGCCAGTGGAACGAGTATTTGCTTTATATCCTGCAGGGAAGAGCAAGGATGCAAGCAGTTGGTGTTTCTGGTTTGAAGCCCATCCCACAGCCACGTCGAAGTTTTGCTCACCGACCCATCTAACCATGCATGGAAGTTATAGGAATGGATTGAAGGATAATTTACAACATATGAATATATTTTCAGCTAGCAGCTAAACTGTCTTAATATTTAGCCTGACCCTTGCTCATGTTAGCGTTTTTGATTCAAAGCTGTGGTAGCTGTGTAGCATGTGGAAAGTAATTTAATGTTCCTCACGATGACCAAAGAATCACATCGCTGTAAGAGTTATATGGGCTTACTGGTGCAGCTGCGTTACCCTCTTCTGTTGTTTCACTGTTCTTTTTGTTTTTCTGCTGCTATTTTTCTGTCTGTGCCACAGGAAGATTACGTTCCCTGTTCCTAATCCTGCCTACTGGCTTTGATTTGATGATTGGTTTCTGAAACCGGGCAGACACCAGCACAGACAGGACAAACTGGAGATGTGGGCTGCAAACGCACAGGTCGTGAATGAGGCGAGTTTTTGAGCAGCTGGCGATCTGCAAAATTATGCAAAATGGCTGCATACTGACCGCACAGACGAAACATTACATAACACCTGTGGCTCTAGTGGGTCAGAAACAGCCTTGAGTTTCTAGATTATGTAGCGTTACAGTTAAGTGTTTCACAGAAGCGCGGAGAGAGGTTGTAAAGGAATAAAAGTGCACGTGTTTGCTCAGCTGAAATATCAAAGATCACCAACGTTTTCACATGACGGTGCACGCGAACCCGTTATCCTCAGCTGACATCCTGGAAACTCACCGTAACCTTAAACAGAGACTACATTTAACAGTTTGCATGATGGGAATTTGCTTTTTGTCCCCAAAAGAAATGAATGTAGGTCCTCACATCACCAGTAACAAACTCTCCCTGCTGCTAAGAGTGATCAAAATGAGCTTACGCAACAATCCAGCAGTTTGGGTCAATACCAGAGTTTGCTGGACACACACACACACACACACACACACACACACACACACACACACACACACAAAGGAGCATCTGCTGAGGATCAATAGTCACTTGTCCCTCATTGTCAGCTTATCTCTCTGCTTCCACATCTCTTGTGCTGTCACACCTGGCACAGCGATAGGACCGTGCTCAGGAGCCGCGCCGCATAATTAATTGTATTAAAATCACGATTTTGATCAATTACAGCATTTGCATTTTGATGAAACATCTTTTCAGCCTCCTGAGAAAACCGTAATAAGTGACACTGCATTATGTAAATACGGACGTGCACAATACAAAACGGCATTCAGACCTGCCAGCACAGTGTTGCTGATGTGGAACATCAGTGAGTTTGTTGGTTAAAAGATGGAACTTTACAAAATCCAGCTTCTTCCATTCATGTTGATGAAATGGTTGGTCATCGCATAACCCGATGAGCCCATGAACTATCAAACCTAAACCTGCTGAAGCCTTTGGGGGCTTCTCAGGACTGTTTCGCCACTTTGTTCAAAACAGCCCCGACTCCTTTTGCTGTGAAGGAAAACAGTGTTTTCTTCTCATTGGGCGACTGTGCTGCAGCTGCACGAGCCTTTGAAGCTCAATAAAAGCAACACCACTGCACTTACCTAAAGGAAAACTACTTGTTGCAGTGCTACCGGTCACAGGTCTCAGCTCTTCTTAAGTTTAATACATTTACCGACATGGTGGATGGTAGATTTGTTGAGTGAACTTAAAGCTTCATACAGCCGTCTCCTTGTTTACAACATGTGTTTAAATCAGTCTTTTTTTATTCGATGGTAGTGTCAGAGAGAGGCAAACTAAACAGTGTGCCATCGCTGCTCTCTGTGTCACCTCCTGAACTGATCAAATCAAATTGTAGTAAATTGACTGAAATGATTGTTAATATTTTAATGAGGCGTGATGTAAGAACTTAAAAGGAAGCTGCGAAAACAGGCAGCTAGCTCACTGACCTTGTGGCACCTCCTTTATGTGCCAATGTTACGTCACTCCAAATTCAGTGTTTTGTTGCATAATTCTTGTTTATGACAACTGGGGTCTTTTGTTGCTGTGGCCATTTTCTCTACACAGACATCGTACAGTAATCCCCAACCTGTCCACCTCGCTTCAGTAATATGAGGATGTCACGACAAGTCAGATAAAAGTCAGATGCAGCAAAAACAGCAGTCAAAAGCAGACGGCTTTAAGGTGATATTAATTCTTGTACCAGATTTTGCTCAGAAAAAAAATTACAATACATGTGAGAACAAATGTTGTGCCAAGAAAAAGTAGAATATGCACGACACATGACTTAAAATATAGCCGGGCTCCAGACGAGCTCTTTCACTGGTAGCGCCGGTGCAACCAACTTTCTCATTTGGTCGCACGTCCTACCTGCTCACAGGCAAAACACATGACTTGCTAAACATTTCCCTTATGGACAGATGCTATAATTTACCAATGTTCCCTGAACGCCCCACACAGCAGACTGCTGCTGTTGGTGGTTTCTGTGGTGTGCTCTGACAGGTGTGTGACCAAAAAGGACTTCAAAAAGTGTAAACAGAGTAAACTAGGGCGTTCTAGGGTCAGATTTGTCCAAAATAAAAAGGGATGATTTGTAATTTTCTTTTACATGCACCCTTTTCTATGAGCGGAAAATAAACAGTGAATGCAGGTGTGTTCCATTTTTTCACGAGATGGCTGCATTTTTCAATACACTGAAGTTTTAAAAGTCTCGCTGTCCACCGCTGTGGTTAACACAGTGGCTTCCTGTGCCGGTTAAAGCGACATTCATGCAGGTTAAAGATAATCATGTACTCGCACCAATGCGACCACGTGACATTTAACTGACAGACTGCAGTCTGGATCCCTAAATAGTCTTTTTATGTGGTAATCAATACGGGGCACTGGGGCGCCGCCCCACTACTAATGACCAGATAAAAAGTAGTTCTCAAACACAATATTAAATGTGAATTAATTATAACAAAATAATAATAAAATTATACATAAATATTTATATATAAATAAAATAAACATTCAGATTCTTTTGCTATATTAACAATATTTGTAATATTAACAGATTTGATATCCGTCTTTACTGCGTGTTTACTAATTCTACACTTCCTGGATGAGGGGCGCGGCCACATGAGTGTGTATGTAGCTCGAAAAACTTTTCCTGATCATGTGACCTTGTCCTGGGCTCTGATTGGCAGATGCAGACTTTCTCACAGGACACAGTTCAGTGCGTCCGGGACCCGCCCACTTTAGCTGTAAGCCAATTAATTTTGTCATTATTTGCTTTTGTCCTCTGTGGTTGGATATCAAAACTGTCCTTTGACGTTCTTACACTGCGCTTTCTGACACCGTCACGGCCTTCCCCCTTCTCTTCTGCTAGATGACAGCTACTGATTGACGGCTTAATGCAGCGGCCATGCTGTCAGTGAGGAAGAGACTGCTCATAGAAAAGACAGCATGTAGAATACATGTAACTGGGTTTAACCTCGGACTAATGTGGCATGAGAACGCCCTAGTTTATTATTTTAAAGTCATTTTTGGTCACACACTTGTCTGAGCACCACAGCCACCAAACAGCAGCTACCGCAGCCTGCAATGTGGGGCGTTCAGGAGCATCAGTAAATCGTAGCGTCTGTTGATAAGAAAATGTTCATCAAGTCATACGTTTTGCCTTTGACCAGGTGGGAGGTGTAACAAAATGAGAAAGTGGGTCGTACTGGTGCCACCAGTGAAAAAGTCAGTCTGGAGCCCTGAATAGTGTTTTTCATTATTTATGTGTTTTGAGTTTGTACAGATCCTGTAAATAGTGATGAAAGTTTGATGAATGGTTTTGAAATGTACTTCTGGTCAGTCTTAATAATGTTAAATTAGACTATGATTAGAACATCCTCCAAAGGTAGATAATCTTTATTCCTGTAAATGGTTGTGCCTGATGTTACTCATATTCTACTTTCTGATTCAAAACAAAAGGTCATTTGCAGACTTCAGTCTACAGCCGAAGCTGCTCTGATGTGACACCAGCGTGGCCACAGGGGATGAGAGGTTGTCTATAATACCGAGTGCTCGCTCCCCTGTGTAACCACTACTACTACTGATGAACAGAGAAGTTAAACAAAGAAGCAGGAGTGGGCTAAACGTGGTTTATGGAATCGGTTTGAATGTTGTAATCCTTTTCCAGTAGAGTCGCACAGAGGACCTGGACACAGAGAGAGCTATTAGAGGAGAAAAGACAAAAGCCAACAAGTGACGGCAGGGAAAACAATCTGATCTACGACCAGGAATGGGCAGCTGACGATCTGCTGAGAAGGGTCTTATGCTGTGGAGGCTGCTTACTGATGCAGCACAGGTGAGGAAGCAGCCAGACAGAGAGACAGAGCAGAGAGGAGAGAGAGAAAATACACACAGAAACAACAAACACATACATAACTGCAGCCTCTCTGACAGCTGGTGTTTCTTGCAGTGAATGTTATCAGTCATTGAACAGATGGAAATAATGCAGTGAAAACGTCGTACGATACGGAATAGAAACAACACACTGCACACCCAGAATCCTTTCAAATCTTCTGTGTGTGAGCAGACAAGGTTTCATTTGATACCTGCTGATTATTCAAAAAAACAGCTTTTATTTGAGAACTTGTGATTATTATAAATCCATTTCGCACGAGTTAGCGGAATGAAATATACGCGTGCAGCAGTTATTCTGATTGGAGATGCACTCGGGCACGCAGCAACTATTTCTAACACGAGAATTCAGAGGATGTGATTTGCATATTGTTCAGCCGCGTCAAAATGTTGCAGAACTCTCTCTGATCTACTCTTGTGTGCGTCTGAGCTGCTGAATAGAGGTAATTACCTCCAGTCACTGGCTGTCAGATCTGCTTATGAACGCAGCGTCAGCGAGACACGCTGAGGCCCTGATACACCCGAATGAGAGCTTCTCCAGTGATGATGGCTTAGAAAAACAGAGCATTCAGGGAGGAGGATGTGTGTGTGTGTGTGTGTGTGTGTGTGTGTGTGTGTTTTGTGTGGAGTCAGATTTCAGCCTCAGAATCCCAAAATGTACTAAAACTTTGTGGACATCGGAGGTGGACAAGCAGCAGCTGCAGGTTCTGTGTCGCTGTATTTATCTGTATGAATCTATTAACATGGACTTACAGCGATGTGCTATGTGGTTGCAGATGCATAGCTAGTGGGGATGGACAATGTGAGAAAAAAATCGTATTGCACTTATTTTGACAGCTATTGTGATATGAATCATAATTTTCCACTCA
>NW_007577818.1:85906-97163 GCF_000690725.1 Stegastes partitus
CAACCAGGAAGTAGCAAAACCCTGGCTTCATTTTCTCAGTGCAGAAACCAACGGGTGACGTCACGGTAGCTACGTCCATCTTTTATACAGTCTATGCTGTCGCATCACGATGCTTCATGCAGGATGGTATTGATGTGACATATTGCAGCTCCTATGATTTTTAGATTGCACCTGGCCATATTGCAGTTTTAATTGTATTGTGATGTACTGTCCAGCCCTAACAGTGAGTGTATAGACAGCTGCAGTGATTAAAATGGGAACCAATCTGGTCTGAATGAAATTATATATAACAGTTTATATAATTGGAATTTAAATAGAAGAAAAAGCCCATTCAAAAAATAGCAGCAGTACATTAAAAAAAACAAAACAAAACAAAAAACAGCTATCAGGTAAAGCTGATCAAGAATATATTATTATATACACTCTAAATTGTAATTCATTTTCCTCACCTTGAGCTCAGGATTTCAAGCCCTTAAAGATGTGTGTTTAATTAAAAATGCCAATTATTGTGGAGGAAAAGCTAATTCCCAGAACTAAGTCGAACATAATTTGATTACAAGTTGTTACAACTCAAAAAGATGACTATAAACTGCTGCATTACTTTTTTAAAAACATTTTTTTAAGTTTACAGCTGTGACTTCACACAGTCATTAGCTATAGAAGTACAAACTTCATGTTGTAACACTTAATTGCGTGCCGTTAACAAGTCACATTGCTAGATGCCAGAACATCTGTAGTTTGTTCAAATGCCTAGATTGTCTAGAAAGTAGTCAGTTGAGTTATGAGTGTGGTGGACGTAGTGTGAAATCTTTTTAACATGCTGGTGAGATGGCTGTTTACGTCTCGCCAGCAATAAACCGCGGCCATGACTTCTCCTCACATTAACCGAGCCGTGTCTAAATGTCACCATCATGTCGCCAAAAACAAAACAATTCTGATGTTTCTTTGGAGTTTTTGTTGTATATTACACATAAATCCAACAATGTTATTGCAAAAAGCGGAAGCTCTTTGTGTCCGTACGGAATTACTGTCATGACCTGTTAAACTGTTAGAACTTCAGAGACCGCAAAAGAACAAAGAGAAAGACAAATCTGACACCGTAGGTGGATAATAAAGAGGCTTTATGGACCAGCCAGGGTTAAAGAGAAGCAGAAAGAGAGTCGCAGGGAAACAGAGAGTATGGGAGTCGTAGTTCAGCGACAAGCCGAGTGCACCGAGAGTTCATGAAACGGATGTGAGAGGGAATGGGAGTAGATTGCAGAAAAGGGAGACGTGAAGGGTGAGAGAAAGGGGTGAGAGACAGCGGTGTAGAGAGGGAAATAAGAGAGTCTGTATTTATTTTTGGTGTTTTACCCCAGGCACTAAGAGAACAGAGACACAGATTCTGTCTGAGCAGTGACAACTTCATTCAGACTAAATAAAAGACACTTCATGACAGGCTGTTAGGAAATGTTAGAACTGCATTATTGATGGATTTTTTTTTTTATTTGCAATAGATTTTGCCTTTAGTAGTTTGTCTGTGTGTGGCTATATGTCATGTTGTCGGTATGTAGATCTGTTTATACAGTTACAATATCGGGAAGTGTCATTCTAGGGAAAGAAAAGGAACTCCTCGCAGCGTCATTCATGAAATTTGAAGGTGAATGCGTGTTTGAGGCAGGTGGCTGAAAAATGAAGCCAGTGCTGAAGTGGAAAAAGTTCATCACCTGGTCATGAAGGATGGTTCCAAAAGCGTTCAGATGGTTCCAGCCAGAACTATTTTGGTCTCTGTAGCCAATTGAATCTGTGGAGTTTTTATATAACTCACTTGTCTGAATTGTGTTAAGGCACAAAGTTGTGAATAATTAAAGGCGTGATAGGTGGACGCTATCACAGGACAGTCTATAGCCCAGAGATGTTTGCATGACGTGACTCATGCTGATTAATCAGGAGTCAGGAGGAGACGGTCACGACGACATTACATACAGTGTTTGGTCTTAGGGCAGGGGTGTCCAATCCTGGTCCTCGAGGGCCACAATCCTGCATGTTTTAGATGTTTTACTCTTCCAACACACCTGATTCAAATGATCAGGATCGGTATCAGGCTTCTGCAGAGCTTGATGATGAGCTGATCATTTGAATCAGGTGTGTTGGAAGAGGAAAACATCTAAAACATGCAGGATTGTGGCCCTCGAGGACCAGGATTGGACACCCCTGTCTTAGGGTATAGCTAAGGTTGGGGAGTAGGTCTTCAAGAAATGAATATTAGTCAGTCCATATAAAATGCATTCTACTGCTGTGGGAAAGAAGCATTTCTGTCAATGCAAAAATAGAAAAACCATAGAAAACATGAACACTTTGAATCTTGAGCGTAGTGCAGGATGATCTGTCTGCACAGTCAGACCACAGAGGACACATCAGACATGATGAGCAAAGAATCCTAGTGTTAGTGCATCCAGTGCAGGCACGGCTATTTATGTACTCATATTTTGTGGTATTTCTGCCTGTTTGCAAGGTTTTACGTTATTTTTAAGTTTGATATCTAGAATACTGTTTGGATTTCTCACAGACAAGACAGGACCTACTTAAATGTGGTCAATGAGTGGCAGCGTTGCAGCTTCATGGTGAAACAAAATGGGCTCTTTGGGCTCATTTGTTCGGAGAAACTACTAGAAACACTAAGTCTTTCTGTTACCAACACAGGCCAGAGTGTAATTTGAAAAAACTCCAGCAAATGTTCAACCTCAAAGTTCCAAATTAGAAAGTGAATAAGAGCCCTGTGACAGTGAGTCAGGACAGACTGCGACAGAACAACGTTTTCTGAACTGGCGCTTCAGTTTAAAGCAGCAAACATGAAACAATGCTCCATCTATTTTTGTCAGAGCAGTAGGCAGCCTCTCCCATTAGCTGTTTGGAGAGCTTTGGAGAGGGAAGTGTGCCGCTGTGTTGGAGAGACAGCGAAATGAAAAATGCATCTCCAGGTTATTTTCTTTTATGTGTCCCCGCGTTCGTCAATCATTCATCTCTTATTATCGCAAAGTAATTTCTGTGTTTTGTTATTTTAGAAGCTCTCCAGTCTCCCTTTCTGTAAAGCATCAAACTATGGTGACAGCTTTTCATTCTTATAGCTGCCTGCTCTAACTTGCAGGTATAAGTCTGCTGTTGCTGCTCATCCTCCTCTCCTTCCTCAAAATCCACCTTACTTTGGGAAACAATAATAACCTCTGGTCCAGCAACCTACCACACTGAAAATCATGCAGTAAGGCAGCCCTGCTAGTCTCTTTTTTCAGGGGTAAAATATCTATTTTAATACAGCGCTCATCTCCCTGCATGCAAATGTAATGAAATGTTGGCGGTGTGGCAGCCCCCTGAGAGGCCACCAGTGAGCGTACCATGTTCACGCGCTAATGCAGAACAAACATGCAAACATTGTGACTTTTATTCTAATTTCCTCTTGTTTTTTTTAAAGATTTGTCCTTTTTCATTAGGTCTTATTGTTATTGCACAGCCTTGAGAACAGTCACTTTGCATTTCACTGTGCATATATTATGTGACAACAACTCCTGAATCGGAAATCTTGAGGATGAAATGCTTTGGTTTTGTTTTCCTTGCATCCGATCCAAACTGGCTGTATAGTGCTGATGATCCAGATTCTAGTGTCCTGTCTTTTCTACAACACAGAACACATGAAGTGGTTCTGCTGCAGAGCGTCTGCGCTCCACATTCATCGCTCCCTGTTACAGTTTGTCACATAATGCAAACGTGACGACTTCAGCTGTTTGTGATTAACTGGCCTGTTTTCAGTTAGCGGATTATTAAGGTGCACTTTGACACCTTCACCCTACATTACAAAATAATGAAAGAATGTAAACACAATCAGTGTGGGGCGTTTTATTAAAGCTCGTCTGTTTGAATATACGACGCGTCCGACTCGTGTTTCAGAGCCACTATTAACCTGTCACATCTGATGAAGCGTTATCATCATTTCCAATGCGAGAGACAAACACAGCTCTTTGGATTTATGCCTGTGACGTGTGCATGTATGAATGTGATCATGTCTGTGTGTGTGTTTGAGCTTGTACCTGCATAATGAGGGATGCAGCTTGTTAATCAGAATGTTTGATTAGACTGTCAACGGCTTTAAAGTAAATGTTTGCTTGTGTTTGTTTGTGTTCTGTGCACATTTGAAAGACTCTTTCTTCACTGTGTGTATGTGTGTGTTTGTGTGTGTGCACCTAACAAGCTGCAATAATGAATCCAGCAGAGCTGAACTTCTAAAATGACTTTTGGATGCAGATTAATTGGGTCTTGCTGCCTAAATGTTTTCATGCTCTCTTCTGGCAGCAAATTAAGCTGCGATGAAGTTTTCTCTCAGAGCTGTTTACATCAAACCCGACATACAGATCTGATTTAGTAACACAGAGCCGCTCTGTAGGCAGAAATAATCTGATCAAGTTCTTCCAGCTAGAACCATTAAACTGAAGAAGAATCGCAGAGATGCAACCTCAGGGGACTTTTGAAGATCACAGTCTGAGTCTAGGAGCAGCTTCACAAAATGTTTGGTGTCTTTTTCAGCTCCAGAGTTCACCTGGATGACGTTGGTTCCAGTCAAACATGTCAAAACTAGACTTGTTTTGAATATTTTTGAGCCCAGTACATGGGCATTCTTACTGGATGTCATGCCGACACATGAGGACTAATGACACAGTGAGGACCCATTCTACCTTCTAATGGGCCCGGCAGGCTTTTATCAGTCCGTTTAGTGGTGGCGGAACCATGATTTTGCTCTTACAAAAACAAAGGGTCGCTTTTGAAGGTTGGAGGGTGAGGAGGTGGCATAGGTCTGCTAACTTTCACCCAGAAACACAAGAGTACATTTTTATAGTGTTTTTTATTATTATTTATTTAAGCCTAATTTTGACTTTCACTTTTACTCAGTCCAGCTGGGATAGACTCCAGCCCTCCTGCGACCCCAGTGAGGATGAAGCGGTGTATAGATAATGGATGGATGGATTTTTCCTCAGTGTTTGTGGTTAAGTTTAGCCACCAAAACTGCTTGGTCAGGTTTCGAAGAGGATCATAGTTTAGGTTTAAATAATACCCTGGCACCGCATTTACCACGTTACAAAGCTCCATTTTGTTCACTTCCAGAGTGTCCAGAGATTTTACACGCACTTACTCACATGAGTGCTGGAGGTGGCTCATGTCATTTGACGTATTTTCTGATCAGGATGGATGATAGCGCGCCTACTGAGCCGACTAGAAGGTGGAAGAGGTCCCTATGTTTGGAAATGATGTGTGCTGGTAGCAGCTATTTAACAGACTGATAACATTCACACACCAGTGAGAAAGAGCTTCAAAATGACTCTGAAACAGCCACAAACAGACTTGGATAACAAAACTCAGATTTGGACTTAAACACTGTGAAAATATCTGTAACTTTCACCAGAAAGTTCTGTCAACAAGCCAGAGTTTTATAAAACTCCTGCAAGACTGTATTTATGTTTTGAACTTCTCTCTTTTCAAAACTGTAAATTAAAAAATGAACATCTCAATATGAAGAATCACATTATTTCTAAACCCATGCTGTAGCAGCTCAATAGATTAGTGGTGCAGCCTTTAAACCTAAATGACATTTATATTTATGCCTTTATCTGTTGTGTTTTCCAGGAATCTTTTTAATCTCCGAAGTATTTGACTCTGACTTCTGCTCTCTTTTGTTTTTGTTTTCTTGTTGGGTCGGCGTTATTGGAGTTGAATTCATTGTGCTCGTGCACTCTTTCTAAGTCAGTCCGGATAAGAGCGTCAGCTAAATTCCCAAAATGTGAGAAAGCAACTGTAGTCCCTCATTATTTATGCATGCAGGCTGCGGGCTGGTGGAGTCTGCCTTCACCTCCAATAAGACTCAGGCGCTTTCTTCAAGCTGAAACACAGAACAATACTGCTCAAGTCTCCGGGTTTTACTCATCACCAACTGTTGTATTACGCTAAAATCATTTTTCAGCGACACTGCGTCTGCATTCTGTCTTCAGAGTCTCGTAAAAAGCTTGTAAACGTGTCCTCAGTCAAACCTCTGCTCCTTCAGTTAGTTTTATTTCTGTCGTTTCTCTATTTGTCTCTCTTCTCTGTGCACCAGATGAGCCAATGGACAGTGAAGGCTTGTGTTGTAGAATTGAATTTCACAGGTAGATAGGAAGTAACTTGATTTACACCATCAGTGACCTGTTTGAACGTAAGTAACGGGAAGCTGTAGATCTCGTTGCCACTTTTAGGAGTTTGGCACAGATTCCATGGGACTTGTTTTTTGTCTACTTTTATGATGGTGGTTCGTTTTGTGTGGTTACTCGATGTGTTCAGTCAAACCTTTTGGCTGGGATTGTTCAGATAGGAGCAGCTGTGGCATATCTACAAACACTTCAACAGTGGGATAGATATAACAACTGAAACAGCAAACACTGTTGTCATTTTTATTTATTTAGGTGATTTTTTTCAAACAAAAAAAATGGTCAAAGTGTGACTGTCCTTGCTGTTCTGTTCAGTGCAGAGCTTTGTCATGCTGCAGTGCAAGCAGCTGAATTAAGTGTGTGAAAGCCTGTCGCTGTGATTCCTACAGTCCAGGTTGGCTAAACACCCAACAAAAATGCCAAACCTTCAGCTAGAGGCTGCTCATTTTTAGTGGGCATTGGTGTCACTTTTGCTGAGTCACATCTGCTGTGTCCAATGTAACACTGATGCAGGCCGAGGCGCAACTATAGATTGACTGGACTGACTTCACTCATTAGCGTCAAGGTGCTGACGCTTGCTATCGACTGGACGTGCGACTCAGCCTTTCTGTCTGTCAAAACATGCCTCCTTGTTTAAGTTATGTTGATGAAGGGAAGCGAGTAGCTGAAGCACTGGACGTGGGATAGATTAGGATTTCTGACGTAATTTCTGTGTTAAGCAACCCAGACTGCTGCTTCTGACCTATTATCTGCCTCTCTCATTTACAGAAACACATTCCTATTTTGCAGCACTTTCAGTCTGCTCTCCTAACATTTGCATTTTGCTTTTATCCTCAGTTTACATCAAGATTCTCTAATGCACTCAGTTTAAAGTTGCTTACAGCGGCTGCATCTCTATGCAAAACGCCTCAGTGTGAGCAGTGTACCCTCTTTTAAAAGGTTAAGTGTTCTTCTTCTTCTTCTTAGCTGTGAACCGAAAATATTGACAACTCGAGTCTGTGACATGTTTCATAAAGTTGAGAGCAGTTTGCTTCGGTCCCATAGCAAATGTCGCACCCTGATGTGACCTGAGCAACGATCCATGATCCCCACTCCATTTCTGAGGAGATTGTCACCCAGGGGAGCAGAGACAAGATTCACTTTGACTTTGACAAGATTCCAACATCAGACCCAAAAGCCTAGTGAAGCAGATGGATGGCGCCATAAAGGCTGAAAATGGCAGCGACACACTGCTGCTGGAGAATGATGACGGGAGAATTTATAGCGAGGAAACATAAAATGTTACAGCTGTGAAAATGCTACGTTACTCTGGTAGATGCAAAGACATTTCCTCGCAACAGCAAACAAATATCTAAACTTGAATATTAATACAGAATATATTTTTCACTGCAGTGTATAATCCTGCACCTCTATGGAAACAGCACAACCATGGCTAGAAGCAGAGGGAACTCAAAGATGTCTCAGCTGGAGTATAGCAAAGTCATCAGAGCTGCAAATTGTTGAAGTTGAATTTCTTTGATTATTCATTTAACAAACATTTTAAAAACCTGGAATCAACACGTACAATATTTGTCCAAGTGCCCTAAAACTATTGCAGATACTGGAAAAAAAAAAAAAGTTGGCTCTACACACTACAGATATTTGATTATTTGCAGTTTGCATTTGTTTCCAACCTGGTCTCCTCTGTGCTGCATGTAAACACAGCCTGTAGTTCATCTGAAAGCTCTCATGTTGCTGCTGGTCGTAGCTGAGTCACTAACATAGACTGTATAAAAGATGGACGTAGCAACCGGCCCTGAAAAATGAAGCCAATCCGGAAGTGTCAGAAACCTACAATACCACTATGTCCACTAGCTGCTGGCTCCAAAAAGCCCTGGCTCCCATAGAAATGATCACAGATCACAAAATACTGCATTCCTACAGCTCAGGATTTTTTTCTTATTAGTTTTCATGGTCAAATCCAGAGATCAGGTGGCCAATCTGAAAATAAATCAATACTGAATTGTTAAAAAACGGCAAAAATTTACGGGGCAACGGGCGTGGCTGGCTTGATTGACAGTCGGCAGCGACGATACAGATGAAGCGAGCAGAAGGCGGTAAATGTGGGCGGGCAGAGAGGGCCCGCCTCTCAATCCGTCTGACCAATCGCTGCTCCTATGGCTCCGCCCCCCTCCGACGATTTTTGCATCACTGGCTCCAAAAATCCAAGATGTCAACCAGGAAGTAGCAAAACCCTGGCTTCATTTTCTCAGTGCAGAAACCAACGGGTGACGTCACGGGAGCTACGTCCATCTTTTATACAATCTATGGTCACTAATGGCTTTACAGTTGCGGTAAGGAGAAGAGAATATGTAGTAATTTAACAGAATCTGGTTCCTGTATCAGCTTTTTTTAGGGCACATTTTTAAAAGAGACATATTGAATAAAGGGATTTTGATGAAATATCACAATTTTAGGCTTTGATTTGGTAAAAATTCAACAGAATGGCAAATTACAACTGAGTAGTTCCAGTACTGTTTGAAAGTGTGTGTGTGTGACTGAAATTTGAAAATCCAATGTTGTTTTTACAGTTTTTAGCTCTGATAAACTGGTTAATTTTATTTTTTGTCTGTCCAGGGCACCAGCTGGTTTGGGGTTTCAGGTAGTGAGTTGAGTTGTGGCCTGTTCTGTGAAGCTCTAATAATCAGATTCTTGATGAAGGTTTTAACCCGACTAAACATCAAAAGACAATCTTGTCACAAGTTTATGTTCAAGCTATGATGGGAAACTGTCACCACCAGTTTTCCATGCAAACATTCACCAAAAACTACTAATATAATTAGTTTTTGGAGGTTTTTTCATGTCACGTGTGGTGCTTGTGAATAAAATTATGGTGGAGATCCGTCTGAGTAACAAGAAACCAAAATGAGGAAAGTGATGAGCAAATCAGGATGCAGAATTGGAAAAACTCTATCCAAGCGAACATTCACGCATCACTAAACATGAAAAGTTGTGTGTAACATCTAAAGGTGACTGAAGTGTGTGTGTGTGTGTGTGTGTGTGTTCTGACAAAATGAGTCTTCTGACAAAATGAAATATTGCTGTAATCCTAAAGTGTGTTTCTCAGCTGCTCTACATCAAAGCTCACTTCAGAGAGACTGAAAGCATGTGAACATTGTTCTGAAGGCTGCCCACCTGCAGTCAACACTCACAGGATGGACACACACATACAGATAGTAATGAAATAAAGGCGTACAAGTGCACTCTGAGCTGAGCTTAGAGACTGTATGTACATTAAACACTCTCCCTAACGGCCTTTTGGAAACGGCTGATTTGTTGCTAAAGTCTGTGTCATGCAATAGAGTTATAATGTGTGTGTGTGTGTGTGTGTGTGTGTGTGGGGGGGGGGGGGGGGGGGGGGGGGGTTTAGATTGTGATGTTATTTTTAAATTCTTAACTTAATGACCTCTGATAGTGTCTCAAATAGTGGTGTGTAACCCTCATTACACAGAATGAAACCAAACTGTTGGATGGATGAAAACTGGAAAGTAGACTTTGATCTGTAATAACAACATTTAAGGGGTTTAGTGCCAAAAAATCCAAAGATAAGTTTTATGTTTTCATGACAGGTGTTTATGATCTACGAGTTCATGGTAAAGTGGTCCAACCGACAGCCCGCTAGTAATGTCACAATGCCACTTTGAAGTTTGGCCCAGAATGGTTTTGGCATAAAAATTTAGTAGCCAGCTGGGCCAAGAAACAGGAAGAGCTGACTGTTATATCGCAGGCACAGGTAGTGGCACGTGTTTGTGATTCAAGATGGCGGACAGCGCGACCTCAAGCCCCATGAAAACTCAACTCGTAGGTACATTAGGGTAAAATAAAAACTTAATTAACCAGTGCCAGGCATCTATTTCTACCCCATGGTCCTTATCTCTAGCTCCTTATGTTGACCCATGTAAACTCTTCAGGGCTGTTTAACAAGACAAACAGTAAAAGTAGTTAACATGGTACGGCCCACTTTGGCACTCAGCGAAAGAAAAGGCCAAATTAAAACTGAAATAAGTCATCACAGAGCAGCTGATGATTTTTTTTTTAGCGACACAACATTTTGACCCCACTTTTCTCTAAAACTAGTAAATGTGGTTTGGCCCACTTTGGCACTAAGCCCCTCATTTGAGAGGAGAAACCTTAAGTTTGGCCTGATTGATGCCATGAAGGCCATGAATTTACCTGGATTGTAAGGACTTAAAGTGATATCAGGCCTTCTCAGACTCGATTTCCTCCAGACTGAGCTGTACTTAGTTATGCATTGAGTTCAGTGATCATATTTAAATATAAGCATAGCAATGTTAGGCATATAAACAACTTCAATTAATAATATGATTGTCTTTTTGTCATTATTTCGTCATTTCATGCCCCTATTAGTTTTATATTAGTGGTATTTGCACTTTTGAATGGCACTATTTTGCTGCAGATCTACCCAATCTTCTCCAAGTTATTGGGCTCTCCTTTCTCATTTGGCTTAAATCCAAAGTGTGCCCCAGAGGCGCTGTTTGGCTTTGCAACTAATTCCATGGCATCAGTGTCAATTGATGCATATCGAAATGCAATCTGTCACATATTAGAAGTGAAGCACCTTGAGATATACGGTTGAATCGAGGCAGAAAGAGGTGGAAAACCATGTGGATGAAATACATGAAAATGTGTTTTTCTCATCCAGCTGTTGTAAAGAGGTGAATGGAAACAATTCTCATGATTATGAAAAATGGTCACCGTCAACTCAAATAGTTGTTTTCAGTCGATTGTGTAAGGATTGTGATTGTTTGAAGTGTTTTTTGGTGTCACTGGGCAAAACCAACTAACCTTTCAGCATTTTGTAATTCAAGTGGTCTGAGAGACATTTAGCCTTCATGGCTCCATTTTCAGGCTTTAAGAAAATCTAGACTTAAACCAATCCCAGGGTTTTCAGCCAGGTGAGAGTAGTAGGTGAGATAGTATAAAGATTGACAAAGTCCACACTAGGCACAGCATGTGGTAGTATAATGAGGTAAACACAGGATTTCTCTCTTAGG
>NW_007577818.1:98066-102297 GCF_000690725.1 Stegastes partitus
AAGGACCTGGAGGGTAAAGATGCATGGACATTACTGCTCTGTCATGTTGGCTGCTGCTCGCCAAAAACTGGAAAAAGTAAAATAAATTTGCATACGCCAGCTTGAATTTTTATTATTTTATTTATTTATAGGAAAGGCAAAAATTTCAAAAAGAAAATTGCCCTACAGTTTAGTCATCAGTAGCTCAGAAAACTACAAATGCTGCTTGTTCTTAAAAACTACAAAGATTTGGTCTGTACTTGGTTTGCTGTTTACCCAGGTGCTTTAGAGGGCATGAGTCAAGCGCTGAACTCTGTGCTATTTATTTTTCATAAAAAACCAGTGCAGATGATGGACAAGCAAAACATGTGGAAGAACCAAGATGGTTCATATTGTGTGTGAGTTTTTCTGTTTTATTCCAGAGAAGATGAACTACAATGAGCTTGGCAGGAGGTTGGATATGCTCTAAAAACACTTGTTGAACTTGTAGATTTTTCCGTGTTGCAAGTTTTAATGTGTGTGACTAATGGCGAGTGCAAAACTGAATTCGGTATTAAAAGGCCTCCCTCAGAGCTGTTTATATCTGCTTTAAACACGGGCTCTTCCTTAGAAAACTGGTCACTTTAAACCACTATTTTTCCAGCATCCTTAGCCGATTGCTGTATGTTGTAACGGCTCTTTTCCCTTTTACCAAACTGTCTTTAGTTCTGGGGAAAAGGAAACATTGCATTTTCCCTCAAGAGAAAATGTGATTACGATACATTTGTAACGAAGTGTCTTTGTGAATTATCTGGAGGCCTAAAAAACTTGTAAACATAACTCAATTCAATTTGTGTTATTGGTAATTAATTTACGGTTCAGAAGATTTTCTGTGGTTTCCTTATTTGGATAAAAACTGTGAGATTTGTCTCATGATTGTCACAGATGTAGACCCAGATGCAGACAAAATTACAAAAAAAACCCATCTGTGATCAAAGCAAGACATGTAATGGATTGTGCAGCCACAGCAGCTGTGCTCTCTGAGTGCTTTCTAATTCTACATTAGCTGTAGCAAAGTGCTCTGACTTTTCAAAAAGAGAGGGGAAAGAAGAAGTGCAGTTCTCATCTCATATTGTCTTTCGTACCAAACATAAAAAAACTGAGTGAGAGCCAAGGAAAAAGATAGAAAGACATAAAAAAAAAAAGAGAGAAATTAGTCAGAAAAAAGAGAATCTAAAAGACACATATTTAGGAGAGAGCTGGTGTCTATGTGGTAGTTTGTATGAAGAATGTGTTTACATGTGAGCGAGGCATGTGGCTGGCTGTTTGACTGTAAATCTGTTCTGTTTGCACCTGTTATCATGTGTGTCGGTTAAACAGTTTGTAATTGGATTCCAATCACATAAAAACACAGATGTAAATATCCTCCGAGGGTCATAATCCAATCACACAATCCAGCTCGACACAGGACAGCTCATTTGGTTGTGTTAACCTTGATATGTAAATGTGATGCGTCTTGAGGGCCATATGCTGATGACACCATTGGAGATAAACAGTAATGCATATACATACCATATCCACCCCTCTGCAACAGCCAGCAGGCTGCACAACATTACAGTAATGTAATACCAACAGCAGATGGTTGTGATGCTGGAGATGTATGTCAGGAGAGATGACGTGTTTAATGTCAACTTTTATGGATGTAAATGTGAAAAGGAGGTAATACGTGTGCAAAGAAGAGAGACGCTTGACTTCAGTCAGTGATGCTTCACTGTCAGCCGTGGGGGGTTAGTCTGCTACAGCAGGTCTGCATAGAAACAGAAAAACAATGATTTTGAGACTAAATACGTGTTTTTGCACTGCTGTCAACTGATTTTACCATGAAAAAAAAATCTAAAAATAAAATCTATTATACTGATTATGTTTTTTTGTTGTCTCTACAACACCAAGCCAAATGTCTCACACTGGCGTGGACACCAAAAGGTTTAGTTGGAAGTGATTTTGGAGCTTTTAATCATGTCTTTCTGAGAGTATGAAGCCTATCTGATTGTATTGCAGTAATTAGTTTTTACACAACTTGGGGCCGGTGCAAAAGGCTATATGAGATAAAAATGTTAGCAAACATATTTACATCTTTAGCAGACATACAGATATATGATAAAATCTGTCGTGTTTCTGGCCACTTTACGAATCCAGTGTTTCATTTTAGTGTAGCGTCTCCACAGCGCTGTGTCAGCACTGGAGAATGGCTGCACATCATTATCACTCTGGTACAGGGAGAGAAAACAAATGCTCTGGGTTGTTTGTGTTTCTCACAGTAATTGACTTGGGCAGTCTTAAGCCCAGGATGTAGTGACAGTGCCCCTGCAAAAAATCTTGAGCTGTTTTGTTGGGATATTTGCATGCAGGGAGGCGAGGCTCAATCCAAGTGTTTGTCAGAACTTGTCATTTTCAGCTTGTATATTTTTGCTTGGAAGTTGTTGTTTTTTTCCCAGAGCGAAGAGAATTATGGCAGAGTCAACGTACAGATAGTGGAAGTGGAGGTGAGTGGGTAGCGGAAATGACAGGGCTGTACCCAGATTAGTCTTATTGCAGCACTTCTTCGGTCTCCAGCAGCTTCTAAGAAAAAGTTTTGACTCGTTAGCTGCTAAACACCAAATGCACATGCTAGTTGCACATTGTTTCTGCCATTTGGTGCCAGTCTCAGTTAATTATTTAAATTATATTTGCATAGAAACTCTAAAGGACAGAACAAGAACAACAAAGCATATTATACACAATATGTACAAAATACAGTCAAATAACAAATACTGGATTATATGGTTCAAAAAGGCACAACGAATAAAAGCAGCAGGGAGCTAAAAGCTAAAAGCTGCCTCACCAGCATACAGCTGATCCATGTTGGTACAGTGGAACAGCAGCTGCTAGTAACAAGGTTAATCAGAGTGAATCCAAACAAGCTGTGGGTTGTAAAACTAAAAAAGACACTAATGCTCCGTAGAGTAAAGGGATCCACAGAGTCGGCCGATAATTCTACACATATACTGTATTTATTTAAAACAGTCACTTGAGCTACTTTTCTTTTCTTTTCTTTGAAACCCATCTCAATGAATTTATGGACATATGAAGGATGTTCTTGCTGACCTGACAGCCTGTGGTCACGCTCCCCAACGCCTGTCCACACGATATTGCTAAAATCTTCTCGTACCTGCTATCCTCGCTGACTTTTCGTGTTTTTCTCGAGCAGACTGAGTGAATTCCTGATTTGTCCATGATGAATAATTAACGAGGCCTTAAATTGAGGTGGAGCTGCTACAACACTGAATTATCCGTGGGTCAGCTCTCTGGGGAGATGAACGTGTGAATCGTTAGGAAGCTCAATGGAGGTGATGCGTTGTGACTCAGGGATATGATGTCTGTAGAGCAAACACACCACAAGCACTGGAGTTGAGAAGAGAGGATGAATATGTTGTGCACTTGCAAATGATAGAATTGTTGGAAAGCTTTCTTGTGCGTATAGATTTACTTCAGTTCTTTAGTTTTACTTTCGTTCTCCATATACACACATGTTGATTATGAGACCTGCAGTGTTTGTTCAGATGAGACAACACTGTGAATGTGTGTCTGTGTGAGCATGTTTCAGGTGTGTTCCTACAAACTGACTTGGTTTATCAGATCCTCGACATCAGTGAGTCTGTTAACTGGTCTGCTGGAGTGGCAGCTGCTCCGCCGGTGATAAGCGAATCTGAAGACGTGCTGTAAAGTGTAAACCTCTGAGCTGATCTCAGATATGTTCCCCTGAACAAGAACACTCATCAGCAGTTCTTAAACCATAGATTCTGCATTAGTCCGTGGATTCACATGTGAAGTTAAAGCATCTGTTATCTTCTGAGCTTGATAATGAAGATTCAAACAAAAGGGACTCTGTGCAGACTTCATGGTTTAGTCCTGATTTTTCTCATGTAAATGTCATAACTGTGTTATTCGGATGTGGACCTTTGCAAATTATTTTCATCACGAGATTGGATGAATTGAATACATGAGCAACAAAAGAAATTTAAATTGCTAAATCAGTATGTTTACATGAATACGAGTGAAATAAAAAGAGCTGTGTTTTTGCCATATCCTATTTGGTGACGCAAATGTTAAACAATTTCTTTAACCAAAAGTTGGCCAAGTTAACAATCCAAACTAAATGATCTTTAAAATGAGTGAAGAACATTTTTCCACTGACTGATTAAACTCATAGACTGTATAAAAGATGGACGTAGCT
>NW_007577818.1:102817-108660 GCF_000690725.1 Stegastes partitus
TCCATCTTTTATACAGTCTAAGATTAAACTCTTTTTTTTTTGAAGTCCACTGATACCTAATGTTTGCTCAAAGTTCACTTGGTACATTAGGAACCAGAACAACAGATAAAGTAAACAGCAAGTTACTGAACTATAAAAAAAACTGAAAAGAATAATGAGTACATGTAGTGTCGGTATTTGACAATCAGTCTGACAAACAAACAAAAAGTATTAAACTCAGCTAATGAGCTCCAGTGTTCCACAGTGAACAACCTGTTAGCTCCTCATCTCTTCACAGCGGTTTGGTATCAAACACCTGATCTCCACCATGACCTGACTTGTTCATTAGCTGGAACACACGTCTACAAATACGGTTTCAGCAACTCTTTAAATCCAGAAACTCTGTCAGGACTTACTGATACCGCTAAAAGGTATTTATACTCCAAGCAGAGATGCATTTCATCACTTTAGTTTGAATGTTGTTGTTGAGTTCTGCTGCTCCTGCAGTGTCTCCGCTGACTCAGCCTGTGTTAGCTTAGCCTTAGCATAGGCCTTAGGTAGCTGCTGAGCCAGACAACTGCCAAACAACGTTAGCATGATGCTGCAGAGTTCATCAACACGGCTGCTAAAGCTTCCAGTTAGGCAGCAGGGAGGTGTTTTATGGACCCTCACAGGTGCTCAACAAACACACCTGTAACTCCATCTCATCAAACAGTAATTCTTCTGCCCCACTGGTTAATGCTGTTTTTAATCAGCTGATTTATTAAAAGCACTCCATTTATAAACAGTTAATCATTAACATCCTTAATCCTATTTATTTGTTGATGTAAGCACATGGTGGTTTCAAGAACCGGGACAAGCCCTCATCCGAAGTCATTTTTATTAATATGGCCCAACATCACAAATCACAAACTGGCCTCAAGAGGCTCTGCTATCTGTACAGTTTACACAAACACCCTTTGTCCTCGTAAAGGACAAAAAATACAGAAAACTCAGGATGAGCAACTGAGGGTCCCTGAAGCACATGACCTCCTCAGAAACCTCAGAAAGACTGCACAAATATAAAATGAGCAAAAGCCAAGAGTGCCGTTCACTTACAGACGAGAAGGGCAGCAAAAGGGGAGAGAGAGACGAGGACAACATGACCCAACAAGAGAAACACAGAAAAACATTTATGACAGTTGGAATACTGAGAATAGGAACTTGGGGACTCGAGTTTATCCAGATGTTGGCTGCAACACCAAAGGTCACTAATCTGAACTACAGGTTCAATGTTAATTTCATCTTACAGATGTGACCAACAGCAGGATAAGAGGTGAATTTACATTAAAAGTGTCTATGTGAACATATTCTGCATCCCTGCTCCATCGCCCCGTCACGGTCACCTGTCATCAGGCATCGCTGGGAGGAAAACTCTGTGTTCTCCTTTAAAGTTGGACAAAATCTTGTTTGCTTACATCAACGTAGTGACTACTTGGTGGAACCAGAGCAAAATTTCATGCATATATCCGACACCGCAGGGTTTGAAAGGGACCACTTTCAAATTAATGTCAACAGTCTGCTCATTTCTATAACCAGCAGCTGAAAATAGGCCCTTGACTTTTACAAACTGGTCCTCTTGTGGTTGGAGCCAAAGTGCAGCAGCAGCAGCAGGTGGAGTGGCGATAAAAAAATGGGACTCCGCTGGTTTCCTCGTCGCTGCTCTCGCTGTTTGTGTTCCGGCTGTAACTGATGGGAGACTAAATGGAACATGTCATTTATCATCCATATTCTGATAGACGCTGTATTTAATAAACACTTATATAGTTGTGGAGTTGGACAAGACTCTTAATGTGCTGCTGGTGCTCCTGATGAAACGTCTTGGTTATCTCATCTCTGCCTCGACAGTTTCCATGTACAGAGAGATAGGGCTGTGCAAAAAAAAAAAAAAAGTCTCCTATCGCCTTTTCCCTTCCCAGAAAAACGCACATATCGGAGCCTCAAAGCGCCGGTCAGCACTTTGCTTGGCAGCCCTGCCTCTATAAGTATATCTGTGGGTGACCATGAGACTTCATAAAGCACTTTATTGTTAGTGTAAAAGTGCCACAGAATTGCAGTCCATCTAACATCTATCAGACGGCCTCTGTCCAGACGGGAAAACAGCCGAGAAAAGGAAAATACACTTGACTGTTCTTACGGGTGGAGCAGCAGTGACGCCTCGACAGCTGTGTTCTTTGTTTAACACCCTCGATCTACATCAGCTGATACGATTTGTTGTCTTGTAATCATGGATTTAATTGTGTAGTGGGAGTCAAACGTCCATCATGTATAAATGCAGAATCCTCGCTATGAGGATTTTTAGGTTTTGTCTGTCTCCTATTGTTACAAACAGAAATATTTCTTCTTTTTTTTCCAGATAAAAAGGCAAATGGAAGGTTAAGCTTTTGGTATTGTTACGCCCAGTCTAGGGGCACCTGAACGCAACATGAATGCGCCATCCCTCTCCGGTCCCAAGCAGCCACACCACAGCAGTTTGACTATGACAAATGATGATTTATTTATAATAAAGGTGGCGTTAAAACAAAGGCAACTTAAAATAAGAGTGAGCTCTACCAAAAAAATATCAACCACAACAACGCTAAAGTAGGGGAGAACATACTTACCTATCGAAAATAAAAGTATCGAAAATAAACACAATGTCTGTCCTCCCTACCGAACATAAACATGAGAAAATGGGTGAAACAAAAAAAGTAGCAGCTCACTCCATTCACAACATCGACTACACACAACTGGTGACGTGGTGCTGTGCCGGTTAGGATGCCGGTGAGGAAAATGGCTCCGCCCATCTGACCGTCTGTCTCTGCGCATCCTGGTGAAGTCCTCCCTCCATATTTGAAACCGGAACTTCCTCTGGTCAATCCAGTGGTCGCTTCGGCGCAGCCCTATTTACATATTTAATAGAATCACAACGGAAATAACAACATCAAAGGGAAACAATAATATTCTCTTAACAAATACGACCGCAGTCGTAACAGTATTAGCAGATTTAAAGAGGCTTTTTTGTTTGTTTTGTGTATCGTAGATGAAACTACAGATTTAATCTAAAAAAAAAAAAAAAAAAGATTGATATGAAAGTATTTTAAAGTGTTGGACCTACAACACGTATTCATTTATAATTTAAACCTTCCCTTTATAGGATTTGAAGACTTGGTATATTGTTTTTGTATTCTGGCAAAAAAAAAAAAAAAAGAGAAAAAAAAAAGATTGATATGAAAGTATTTTAAAGTGTCGGACCTACAACACGTATTCATTCATAATTTAAACCTTCCCTTTATAGGATTAGAAGACTTGGTACATTGTTTTTGTATACTGGCAAAAAAAAAAAAAAAAGAGAAAAAAAAAAGAAATAGAAATATTTTGTAATTCTTTAAACCATATTTGTAACTAACAACATGAACACTTAAAAAAGCACAAGACAACAGCTGGACACTGGCAGCTAGAAAAGTACTATAAGTGCACAAAGTGAAGAGTTCCAGGTTGTTTTTCTTTCTTTCTTTTGACATTGACAGAATGTAGAAACAGAGCTTTCCAGCAGATGCATCAGTGAATCATTTCAGGATGCTTTCAGATGTAAACTCCTCCCCACCTCTACACATGATGCCTGTTTGCCAAACTCCTGATTTGGCAGCACCAGGACGCTGAGCAGAGCCCAGTGCCACCTGGCTTCATTCTTCATCGACCCCCCCTTTGAATGTTCTGGCCCTGCTCAACAGAAACCCTTTCCGAGTGTTTGCTCCTGTGTGTTTGTGTGAAGAGGGCTGGAGAGGAAGGTAGAAAGAGGAGAGGCGAGAGAAGTGGTTTCAAGCCGGGCAGGCAGAGAGGCGCTGATATTTTATCACCGAGATGTGAGACTGATTTGGCTTGTTTGCTTTTTGTTGGATGATTTTGTGGCAGCTTGTTTTGTAAAACTGTTTCAAATACTATAAAAAAAATTCCCAGTGTGCATATAAGGCTGTCAGGCCTCCTTTAAAGCAAAACACAATTCATTAAAATGATCATATTATTAGGGGTTTTGGCGTATTAAAGGATCAAGACACCATTTTTTATTTTTTCCTTTGTAGTCAGTCTAAACTGAGGAGAATCTGAAGTGCTGGAGGGAACATATAGAACTGTGCACTGCTGCTTCTTGCTGTTTTGTTGTTACAAAAAAAAGTACACAAGCAACAAGGGTGGCGACCACCGACCTCGTCAACAAAAGCCTAACTCTGCTTTACGTGCTCATCGCAGCAGCCTCAGTCGTGCACCCTGCACTGATCTGGTTTATCACAGACGACCGACCTCTGTTGTGTCGCTCTCGTTCAGCTCAGCTGGAAACTGATGCACACCACAGGCAATGGAAGTGAAATGGAAAGGAAAAGGAGAGGGCAGCGCAAAGTAGAGGAACATATAGATTTTTGGATACATGCAGGCAAAAAGAAAAGAAATAGAATCACGGCAAATAGAAAAAAAAAAAAGATGGCAAAGGTTAAGAATTGTAAGAGAAGCATGGAGGAGGGAAGACAATAAATAGTGTTCATGGTCAATGCAGAACCATTGACCATGAACACTATTGCTCATTCCTTGGATGTGTTTGTACATATGGCTGAACTTCAGCTTCATGTGAGACTAAATCAGAGAGTCAGCCCCGACAGAACCGTTTTTATTGCTCGGAGACGAAAATGTACATAAAAAAAGTCCATGAAATTCTGCTATAGTCTAAAAACCTGTAAAAACTGTTAAAATATCAGGCAAATGTCTGTCAAATAATTATGTCTTTAGTCAATTTAAACACAATAAATATGTCGAATTTTACAGTCAAACATTATAAAAAAACACAATACCATTTGGGAGCACAGATTGTTTGACTTTGGCCTGTTTTTCATGGTTAACATGACATTTTTTTAAATGTTATTTTACTTGTTATTAGCCTTACGTCAATAAAAACAAAAGTACAAATACGTTAAAAAAAAAAAAAAATACAAATACGTTAAAAAAAAAAAAAAAATGCGGTTAAACGTATTTGTTTTAAAAAAGCATTATTATTTATTTATTTTTTTACAGTGCATGAACAGAGAGCAGTGGAGTCAGTTCAGTAGGAGAGTTAGCCAGAGGAGAGCTGCTCCTTCAGCTCTGCAGGACTCTGGGAGGGAGACAGACGGAGGGAGAGCGCAGCATTCCTCGAGCTGACACTTGAACACTGGTGCATGAACGCCCGTCTGCAAACTGGCCGACTATTTGCCTTAGGTTGTGATGTGGGTGAGAACTCATCAGTTTATCCTGGCGGGGCTGTCTGGGTAGTCAATAACGGCAGGCTGAGGTGGCACCAATAAGACCTTAGGACCTCCCGGGAAAAACACACACAGCCTTAAATCACAGCATGTTGTTAGTTTTATGTACTTAACTTGAACTCTCACAGAAGAACCGCAGGAATCTGATTAACGAATTAAAGGTTAAGAAAATAAAAAAATAAAATGCATGCTTACCATGAGCATGTCGGTGCTGTCGTTGTGAACATGTAAGCCGCTGTGCTGAAGTGCAGCGTCACAGTCTGTGTGGATGAAGAGATCATCTGCTGCCTTGTATCAGGCTTGCTTGAGATGGAAGGATGAAATGGACAAAAGCTGGGATTATGCCTGCATTTAAACGTCTGCAAACCGACGTGGATGAGCTGGCAAACACACTTTTCACATCTCGACAATGTGTGTGTGGGCGTCTCAGGCAAGCTCATTGATTTCTCAACTCCCATCCAGAGGCTTGAGGCAAAAACAAAGTAAGTGTCCAGCAGAGGCACAACTTTAGCTGTAGGTCACCTTTAAACTTTTTTTTTTCTTATTGTTTGCAGAAAG
>NW_007577818.1:109290-113497 GCF_000690725.1 Stegastes partitus
TAGTTGTGGACTATTAGATTAATCACCAACTATGCAGATTATCGGTTAATCAGTTTAAGTAACTTTTTACAAAAACATGTCAAAATCCTCAGTTTCCATCTTCAGATATTTGAATATTCACATTTTAACTTCAGGTGATTTTTTTCTGTTCTTTTATATCCTCTATATCTTTGGGTCGTGGATAAAACAAGATGTGTCATGATGGGCTTTGGGAAACTCTTTTTCTGACATTTTATAGTCCAAGCAACTCTCTCTGCCATGTTATAATCATCAACTCTGTTTGCATGGCACCGTGTTATATAAATAAATAATAATAAAAAAATAATAATGTAGGTTAATAAAATGAAAGCAAAGCATAAAACTCAGCAAAAATAAAGACCTAAAACTCACGAGACTGAGCAAGACGAGTAATATGAAGACGGTTGGTTCTTAAGTGAATTCACAGGATTTGCATATCAGACATTTCTTGGCAGCACATCAGCTACAGAAGTCTAAAGGATGCTCAGACTTTAAACTAATCATGTAGATTAACCTGGAGTTCACTCTGTTTCCCGTAAGAGGAGCAGGGAGCAGTGGGATCACGACCATTCATAAAATCAAACTCCATCGTCAGGTTTCACTGAATGTAACGACTGTGTCAGTGTGCAAGTGCAGCTTTAATGAGTGTAACAGCTTTGTGTGACTCCAGAAGGTCGTGTGTCTCATACATCAACATCACAGAAAGCACAAACCTTTAGTTGATGGAGGCGACGGAGACAGACCTTCGAACATCAACAGGAGCTCAAGTTGTTGCTTCCAGCTGTTTGTAGGAGTCTTTCCTCAGAGTTCATTAAACACCTGCAGCACCAGACGGCAGGAGGACGACTATGAATGTCTCCAAAAGGAGAGAGGTGCATTATGTGCATTAAAGACTTATTTAATTAATTACAAACGACCCCAGACACTGAAATCATGAACACGCTACAGATGTTTTTCTCCCTTAAATACCATTTTCAACAGTGGTTACCCAAATAACCAAAGTGTTAACTGTGTCTGTATTAGTCTGTGTATGTTAGATCATTAGTAACAGGAACTTAAAATAAATAATAACAATAAAGAGGGTATATCAGCTTGTAATTTCTTAACTCAAACTGGCCAATGGGTTTCAACTAGCCTCTACAACATCATCAAAGACGTCTTGAAATGTCTTTTAGTTCAGGAGTGACACCTTGAGATCTTTTGTGGCTTCACATTGACACCTCCATGAAAGGTTTCTGGAGGAGCCCCTGGTAGGAGGTTGAACTCGCTCGGTGGATTAAAAAACATCCATTAAGTGGTTGGTATGTTTTCCTCCAAGCAGCATTCCTGTCTGCATGCTGGACGTGAGCTGGGCTGTGGGACAACATGCTTTTAGCAGCGCTCCAGCAGGAGATGATTTAGGAGAACATGGTTCCCATCGCACACTGTTCCCTCAGAGAGCAAACTGTCTTCTGCTAATATCCAGCCATTTAATCTTCTGATTTAAGAGTGGGATACGTGCGACCTGGGAGAGAGTTTGGCTATAAATAATAAAGAATGATACATTTTCTTTTATTTATTAAAATCGTCAGTGGTGAGAAACTGAAAGAAGGAAACTTCCTCTGTTGCTGTGAAGCTATTTCCTTTCTAAAATTAGAGTTTATTAGCCCCTCAGTGAGGAGCTCCATGATGGAGTATTGTGCGAATTTATTCATGTTTATTTATGATTTTGCAAAGCGCACAACTTGTCTTCAAAGCAGCTGAAGCTGTAAAACATTTTGCCTGGAAAACAGTGCCGCCTCAACGAAGACGGCTTTCATAAGTAAACAGTTTAAACAAGAAATATAGAAAAACAAACATAAATAAATGTAATAAAGAAGATATATAGCCTAATTAATGTAACATGATTTGTGGTTGTTTGATGATGAAGGTCATGACGCTGCAGGATCCTGCAAAAGCCAATCAATTGTAATCAAGTACAAGTTGTATAATTATGAAAAACAAAACGGTTGCTATCAGGAAAAGTGACCTTTTTGAAGACTAAAGATTTTATTCACAATGACAAAGAACTAGGATTGTAACAATACACTAACTCCAGTTTGGGAGTTTTTGCTGCGGCAGAGAAAACGATATATTTCTATGTAATATTTTCCTCTTTTTTAAAAAAATTAGAATTTCCAAAAGTGTGCGCTTGATTGCATTTCTTGCCGTCACACTTCAGGAAGTCAGATGCTGAATACTGTCGATTAGAAAAAACGTTGAGCTGTTTTACTTTCATGTATAGAATTAATCAAATAAATCTATTGAGACAAGTGCAGCATGGAATTAGTTCGATTTTCCATGAAAACCAGCAGCTTAATTTCAGCTTTAAATGTTTCTCAAAGTAATTCAATTCAATTCAATTCAATTCAATTCAATTTTATTTGTATAGCACATACAAGTCATCTCATAGCGCTTAACAAATGCAGAAACACCCAACAATCCAAAACTTTTGGATTCCCTATAAGCTTCAGAAGTCCGCAAGCAGTCTGCAACAGTGGGAAGGAACCGAAAACCCCCGCGAGGGAAGAAAAACCTCCGACAGAACCAGGCTCAGGGAGGGACGGCCATCTGCCTCGACCGGTTGGGTGGATGTAATGCTGCCTTTCGCTCCTTCTCTCAGCACTGAGAACACAGCCATCCTGTTTGTCAAAAAAAGTAATAATAAAATAAAAAGTTGGGGAATTGTCACTGGACAAAAGCGATGGGGAGCGCTTGTTGTTCTGTTTGGTGTGAGCTCCACATGGTCTCACAGATTGACCCGTACATTGGGAACAGATTCCAGCTGCAGGGAGCCCGTTAATACTCAAACTAAAGAGTGAGTTCACACTTACTGTCCCAGTTTTCAAAGCTAACCTGCTAGCATGCCGTAGCTGATGGGTGAGCTGTTCAATGCTGCAGGTGAAGCTCGTACTCCAGAATCTTTGTTCCAGAGATGTGAGTTCAATAAGACAATAAATAAACTTGAGACAGTAATTGTTCAGGTCATGCTGAGCCGAAGCGATCTCTCATCCCCCCTGTACAGAACAGGCTATCATACACGGCAGGAACTTGCGGGCCAGTTTTTGGGTAGTTCAGACCTTGTGTGTGTTCCGACTGCAGGACCCTCCACCATAGAACCTACTTTAGGGTTTTTTCAGTGCAGTGTTTTCTAATGCACTTGAAAAGCTATCAGCAGCAATACATTTAAAAATCACAGCATAATTATGACCATCAAGAAAGATTTCATTTCCAGTTTTTTTTTTTTCTTTACTCCTTAAGTTCAAAGGTAAATTATTAAATTCGTGTTGCACATTTAACACATTCCCGCCTCCCATATCTGTGTCTCTGCTTCACCCACCAGGACCCCAGCATGCTCTCAAACAGGTTTCACTGGATTAAATACTGTAATTATTTCCAATTATTCATGACGACTGGGCAACTTTTCCAGTGCTCCCATCCACAAGTCCTTCAAAACACCTCTCACCATCCAGAGGGACTATTAGTCGGACATGCTGATACATAGCTGGTGGTGCATTTGTATCCACTTTAAATCAGCTTGTACAAGGATGTTTTCAAGGTTTTCCCCCTCAGAGGAGACAAGCATCCTACAGACAGATGTCATTTCCTACTTACTCGCTGCTCTCAGCGTGAGTGACACTAACAACATCTGCCAGCCGTCATCCGGTTTAGCTGCCGGCATATAAAAGTAAAGTCTGCAAAGGGGACGTCGGCCTAAAAATAGAGTCCTATTGCCTGAGAATTACAGAAATGCCATGTTTTGTTGTCTTCTGACATGTTTTTGTTGTTGAGCTCGTTAAGCCTGTTGTTAATTTAAGCCTGTTCTGGTTGGCACAGTCTTTGTCAAACAATCTATGATTTATTTATTTCTTCGCTTCCTGCCACATGATGCTTTATTTAAAGGCAGCCCATCATTGTTTAATTGTCTTCTTTATATAGTCGATGTATTTGAGTGTTTCTTTATCGATTTAGTCTTTGCTGCCATTGTTTAATTTGACCTTTTTCGTGTGAAATTACTTCATAATTGAGATTCTAAATCTCACCAACATCTGGTCTTTTGTTGTATATTATTAGATCTTTATTGTCTTTGTGCACAGACCAATGAAACCGCAGTGTGAAACATGAAACTGTAAAAGTTCAATAAATAAAGGGAGACATAAATTATAGCAGA
>NW_007577818.1:114634-135095 GCF_000690725.1 Stegastes partitus
GCTTGTGTGTTTAAAGTTACAGGCCAAACTTGTTCCATTTCTATCCGGTCACACTCCTCCTCATCCGATCGATATCGTCGTTAAGCTTTCCGCCTCCTTGCAAAACTCAAAGCGTCATGCTTCAGATTCACACTGTGGCTGAACTTCTCTGGGTTTTGTTGTAATTCTTGAAAATGTAGGTAATTGATAAATGGAGCTTAAATACACAACGGCAAGTTCAGGGTGTCTGTGACGAAGAGATAAACTCTGGCATTTCATCATAACAAAGGTCCAGGAGCAGTCGAACATAACAGTGAGAGAGTGTTGGAGGGTGATATTTACTTCAAGTGGACAGGATGGAGCTTTAGCCAGGCTCCGCTATGGAGGCATAGATATCGTCATTGGTGGAGTTGAATCTCTGTTTGAGTCTTTCAAGTTTAGGAAGAAGCATCAGACAAGTATAGCAAGCGGGCAAAAGGGGTCAGAGGCCAGAGCTGCATCCTAGTATCTCAGGTTTGCATCGCTGCTTGTGTGTTTGATTCGAAGCCCAGTGAGCGGTGTCTCATTACTGACCTGCTGCCTGAATGAGTCAGCCTGCCCACCCAGCCAGCACACTTGTGATGAGCTGATGTCATGGATGCTATTTTTAGCAAAGACCCCACTGTGTCAACTGGTCCACTTTCAAGTCGGATCCTTCCCACAAACAAGTTGGTTCACTTTAGGCACAGAAAGCCCTCATACGCTCTGACCAGGGCTACACGCGTAGGGTAAAAGACCAAGTTACAAACAGAATAAGTCTTGTACATGTTTGTACATTTCTTAGTTTCATTCAGCAGTTTGTCAAGAGAGATTACACTTAGAAAGAGTATCTTACACAACACTGTCAAAAAGACAAATTCTTGCTGGCAGCTGAACAAGTTCTGTCTTAGACAACAACTAATGACCTGCAGCTGATTTATGATATGAACCGTAGCTAGTTGTGTGTATTCATGATGCAGGCATATCAAGGATGAGGACAGTGTTGTACTACAGCTCCATTTATCAGTGTTTTTGCACTAACAGTGAATCAGATGACGTGTGATGTCAAAGGGTTCACACACACAGAGACCAACTCGGTGGAATTATCATAAACTCTGCAGCTCTTTGGAGCTGCTCAGTATCTTTCTGATTTAAAGGCATATTATCTCTTTGGTTTATGCTCTCACCAAGTCAAGCAGCAGGCAGGTGGAGAAAACCCAATACGCTACAAATACTGTACCTGATTTACATTTGAATCATTCCCTTCCAACACTTTGGAATTGCACCATTTTCCTCAAACTCGCACTGAGAGAAAACATCAAACTCAAACATCAACCTTCATGTACAGGATCACCAGTAGTGACGAGAGTTTGGTCTACAGGAGATCAAGTGGAAGTCTTCAGTGGAACAACCACATCCTCCGAGACTGAAGAAGGTGCGCCAGGTCAGCAGTGCATCCAAGGGCATGCTTCTTGTTTTGTTTTCGGATTCGGATTGTGAATGTGACCCCCAGGGGCAAACTGCCAAAGGCAGGTTGTACTGTGACGTCCTGAGGTGTCTGACACATTTGACACAAACGATCTAAACTGTGCCACACAACTCAGAGTGTGTTTAAAAACCTGTGAGTTGCACACCTGCCCCGTTTGCCTGATTTGGTCTGCTGCAACTTCTTCCTCTTCTTGCAAATGGAATTCAAAGTGAAGGCCGCTTGTTTTGACAGAGTGGAGGAGAACCGTCATGTGTTGCAGTTGGCGGTTGATGTGTTTACCGAACAGGACTTTCATAGTAGAGGTGTGACTGGGGCATTGTGACAGAAGTTGTGTATCTCTGCACAACATGACTAATATTGTAGGTTTCCAGAAATTCTTGATGTCTCACTCAGAAGTCCAAGGCTGACATTCGTGTTTTTTTCACACCCTGATGCTCATAAATGTGATTCGAATATGATGTGAATACAGAGGAGAGAGCAGAGGCTTTCAGGGAGCCTTCAGTGTGACAGAAGTTGTGTATCTCTGTACAAGATGACTGGCTCGAAAGGTTAGCAGTTCAAATCGGGTGTGGTCTTTCCTTTTTGATGGCGCCTCCTTGGAATTTCTTTATTTCACTTTGTACACAACCTGCATAGCAACGAATGGCAGACACACAAACTTAGCAACAGGTGAACAAAGTGGAAGATCTAGAAGCTAAAGAATATTAAAGAGATGGTGGAGACCACAGCAACAGCAGGAGAGAGAATATCGGGCATCAGCTGGACACAATCATAGTTTATCAGATGTTTGTCTGTTTGCATTTTACATTTTTAGATTTTTTTTAATTCATTAATTTATTCATTCTTTGCTCTTGAATGGTCCAAAAAATTGCTAACTGTCGGTCAAAAAAGGTTTCAAATGATCCATTCTCAGGTTTCATTCGGGTATATGTACTTTTTTTATTGATATATTATGATTTTCTACACAATTCTATTCCTATCTGATGAAGATGGTTTCAGAACAGTTGGGTAAACATTCATCTGTTTACACATCAAGCGGACGTAAAGCAACATTATGACCATTATTAATGTTATCAAGTCAGTTATTCACTCTCCTCTATGTTTAATGGTTTTTTACCAACTCCTGAAAAGATGGTGGAACCTACTAGAGTCTGCAGAGCTGAGGGCATCTGTTTTGCCAACAATAAACATTGATTTTTGGAGTTAGCGCAGAAACCTCTCATGCAAAACACACGACTCATAAATACATAATCTGATGTTTTTTTTTTTCTTAATATAGACCTTAAAGTGCTGATTGTCTCATGAAAAGACCTGCTCCGTTGTCATTGCTGCTGTGAGGTCAAAGTTTGGCTTCAGTTGATGATCAACTTATCACAATAAAAGTATTCTGACTCTCCAACTCAGTCAGAAAGTCTTCCCTTCCCTGCCGTTTGTTCTTTGTCTTCCCGGCGAAGGCGAAGACGGCTGCAGAACATTTTTTATCTTTTTTATTGGTCCAAGTTTCCAGCTCTCTCAGCAGAATAAAGCATCTAATCTAGCAGATAGCAAAGAGCTGCTTTGTAGATAGATGGTTTATAATACTGTCTCTGAAACATGGCTGTGGACTCTGAGGTCAAGTCAGTTTATCAGCTCCGAGTTGCCACTGTGCCAGGAATTGCTTGCTTAAGTACACCAGGATTATGGCACTGCAATAAAGAGGCGGAAACGCATGAACACACACACACACACACACACACACACACAGACACACACACACACACACACTGCAAAGAAGAGCACAAACAGAGATGAATATGAATGCATACAGACATACACAGACACATTCACTGCACACCCTGCATGACTAATTTATGCACCGTATTACTTCATGATAGACTGTGTGTTGAAACAACAGACTTGGACATTTAACATGTATGGGAATGTGTGGGCACATGCTGACACACACACACACACACACACACACACACACACACACACACAAACAAGGCGAGTTAACACAAATGGAATCTTGTGAATTTTTCCATCACATATGAAGCGCTCCTATGACGTGTTTTCAACGTTTTATTTAAGGATATTTTTAGCGATGCCTTGTTGCCTGTCAGTCTACACTCAATGACGCTTCATAACAAAGTGAAAACATGTTTTTGTAATTAATTGTTTAATGAAGGAATTAACTCTTGATTTGCACTCAGCACTCTGTGGTCTTGACCAATGTCCCATCCACAACACTATCTGACTGGTTACACAGTACAAATAATCAAAAGATTCATGATTTTGACAAGATCAAAATTTTTTCTGCAAATACTTGTCAATTAAAATATCAGCTATGGCCTTGATTAATAATAATAATCAGTATCGCCTCTGTCCTAAAAACATGTAGCCATTCATCGTGAGTTGTCCTTCCAGTATCCCTTTCCCTGGTGGTGAAAAGCACTCTTAGAAAAATATAGAAGTATTTTTGTGTATCTGATATCAGTGTTGGATTTCACTTCTTTGAGTGACTGTTTTGATAAAGAGCCGGGATCTGTATACAGAAGCCATAAGGTCACATTATATTACTGACCAGCGTGATTTGCTGTCTGTATTCTTCTACACGTCATATGTTTGTTTCTTGGGATTATTCTGCGAGGTAAATGCTGTTTTTTGGGTCATCTGGTGTTTGTTTGTTTTTTAAGTATCTGTTACGTTGGATGAGGAGCCGGCGGACTCCTGGCTTCTGCTGTGCCTTCTCGTCTCAAAGACAACTTCTACTTGTGCTTTTAAGATTTCCCTTCTAAAGAAAAACTCAAATCTAGCCTCTTTGAAATGTGGTGTTTCCAACGCGGGTCAACCGGACCCATGGTACTGCCACCACCATGCTTCACCATATGGAAAGTCTGAGCATGTCATGAGTAGTATATAATGATACAGTACTTGCAGTCCGTACCCTAACCAGTGTTCTCTAATTAGGCATAGTGGTTCCAACCTTCTTCAATTTATTATTCAGTTATTGAAGCCACTGGACCACTGAGAACATTCAAAGCTTTAGAAATGGTTTTATACTGCTGCCCTTATTGCACAGCCTGGGCATACAGTTGAATTGTAGGGCCTTATAAACTTTGTACACTCAATTAAATTTGCCACAAGTGGATCAATTTCTAGACACGTCTCAAGGATAATTAGGCAACCAGGACGCACCTGACCACAGTTTGGAGTGTCACAGGAAAGGATGTGAGGACCTTTGTAAATGAGATTTTTTATGAATTTGAAAACATTTTGGGTGTGGAACCTTTCCTGAAAAAAATACCTAAATCTTAAAAACCAACAGGGTTTTTAATGTATGTATTTAGACCTGGCTGACAATATGTTAAAAAAGGCTTGCCCAACACTCGCTGACAACCACAGATCTGCGTGGACAACCAACACGTGTTTAGCATTTGTGCCGAAATGCGCAGCAGGATTTTTCCATCTCAGTGTTTTTGCTGTCAGTTTCTTATCTGTGGCTGTTTAACTAGAGCGCATATGCAAGTAACACTTTCCACTGTCAATAAAGAGCCGCTACAGTGTACAGGCCTACAGTGTGACCTACATGCTCGCAGCTCCTATTGATGGCGGTTAACAGAAACAAGCATTAAGGTTAATGGAACTGGCTGGCTCTGGTGGAGTCATCCCTGCTGTTCCCCTGTGTCTGTGAGTTCACTCTGTGTTTATAGGCCTTAATGTCACTTTTAATGGCCAGCTTTAATAAAGTCTTTATTGGATTTTCAGTTTACAAACAAAATCCTCAGCGGCAGAGCTGCTCTGGAGGCAGAATTCATCTCACTGCTGGGGTTTAACCTTTGAGGCCAGAGTTGAGGAACTAGCATGTTTCCAGCTGGCTAAGTGAATCCTACTGGAGAAATAAAGTATTTTTGTTAACCAAATAACTGTTTAGAGTATTTATTGGGGACCTTGGAGTTGGAGAAATCTTGATTTAATCTTTTGGTTAGCTTAATATTAAATTTAAAGTTGCAATGAGATGTGAAAGGTCACGTAGGGTAGCTTCTTTTCTCCAAACCAATCACTGCTGGTTCAGGTGAAATGCATCACAACTGGTGCATCATCGTGGAAATGTCACTACTGAAAACAGATTTAACATTTTCGGATACAGCAAAATACAGAGAAATGTACTTGGTGCAGATTGTTTGGCAAGGTCAGGAATTTATCATTTACAGTTGAAACCAGAGGTTTACATACACTGTATAAAAAGACATCATCTTTTTTTTTCTCTCTCTCACTTTCTGACATTAAATGTGACGAAACCTTTCCTGTTTCAGGTTAGTTAGGATTACCAAAATTATTTCTATTTGCTAAACACCAGAATAATGAGAGAGTCAGTAGTTTACATACACTAGGATTACTGTGCCTTTAAACTATTTTCAGAAAGCCTTCTCTTCCTGATATCTTGGCTGATTTCTTTAGATTTTCCATGTTGCCACAAAAGGAGGCAGCATGTTTGAGGTGTTCCTTAAAATACATCCACAGGTGTGCCTCCAATTAACTCACACGTTGTCAACTAACCTATCAGAAGCTTCCAAAGCCGTGACATCATCACCTGGGCTTTCCCAAATAGTTTGAAGGCATCTTAGTGGATGTAAACTTCTGACTTTGAAGAAAGTAGTAAAAAATTCTCTAAAAGTTCACTGTTGGTCTAATTCAATGTCAGACAGTTTTAAGTCCTTTTTTTATGTAAACTTCTGGTTTCAACTGTAGGCGATATGTAAAAATGTCAAATTTAACCAGGTTTTTTTAGTGAGTCTCACTCATTTTCTTTTTCATAATGAACTACTTCTTGTACTTGCTGGCAGAATTACTGTCTTCGTAGCCTTCTGTGCAAGTACTGTTAATATTTGTCGAATGTGATGTTGTTAAAGTGTCTATGGCAAAGTTTATGGGGCTGGAACATGTAGAACTTGAGACTTTCCATCTCTGATCAGCCATTTTTACCCATGGACAAATGAACATATGAGTTCTTGTGGGCTGTTTTCATCTTTTCTGTTTGATATGTAGGATGCCGTACCTCTAAACGTGGATTTTCAGACATTTTAACATGAAAAGGGAAGGAGTTTGTTTGCTTCTTGCCTGGTGCAGCTGGTAATGTACTGGTTTGGGTTGAACATAACAGCAATCAAGTCTTTTGAAGATTCAGTGAAAAGTCATTGACGTCAGTTTTTACCTCACAACTGGAAGCAAACTCTGGCAATACAAATTCACAAGGTGATACAACAAAGGCTGTTCATGGTTTATTCATACGAACTGAAGAATTTGTATTTAATGTGTCCAGCTCCTGTTTTATAAAGTGAATGTTTGGGTTTGGGTTCTGGCCTTGGACTTTGCCCCGGATGGGCTGCATGAGAGGAACCAGGACCGTTGGTAGTGACTCGTTAAAATGCAAGGAGTGCTATAAAAATATGACCCGTGTTGAATAATTCTCATAACAACAGGCTGCATTGTTCGCGGCTAAGGGAGATAAAACTTTGTGTCTGTGTGAACAAGTTGCCCAACATCCTCTGTCGGTACAAAACCAGCGCAGTTTCCCGGATCTCATTTGGTTGTGTGTAAAATGCTTAGTCACATGGGAAAATCCACTCCTGATTTATTTTGTTTTTCAATACGATGTGATTCTGTCTGGAAGCAGATGTTCCTGAGCAGCTCACCGTCTGCTTTCTTTGACATTTTTACAACTTAATCATATGCAAATCAAACTCTTTATAATCTCCCTCCTGCATTCGTCCTCGTCTTTTTGAAGACACATAATTGTTCATCTGTCGCTAAAATTGCTGAAGCAGGGGATTATATGTAGGATTATTTTAATTTGCTGCGTTCGGATCGTTATGAAACAAGCTTTTATTATGGAATGACGACCAAATAGAATTAGTACTTTGTGAGCAAAAGCTCGCATTGTTCCATAAACATAATGCCAGTAAAGCAGAACTAAAGCCTGTTTTTTCAAATGAGCATTAAGTCTACATTTTGGTGTTTATCTGACATCAGAACTGCTGATGTAGTTTGTTAGAATTTGGTAATGCATTTGCTATTGGGGCCCACAGACCATGCCACAACCTTCTTGTTTGAAAATCCCTGTTCTGCCTCAGTATATTCCTCTCAATCACTGTTTTCTACTGGCATTTGTCAAGGGATGGTAATGTTGGTGTGTCTTTTTGTTGCTTACTCCACATACTGCTGGATGGACTGCCATGACATTTTGTTCAGATATTCATGCTCCATATGGGGCGACTCCTACAAAGCTTTCACTTATCCTACGAAATAAGCATCAGATTCAAGGATTTTCACTTAATTGGAGCGGTGTCATTCATACTCTATCAAATGATGCATCACTGCACAATGAGCCCTAATAATAATATTATAATAGAGGTGGAGTTTATGTGGTTGATTTTTAAGGTCTTAAGATTGTGATTACAGTTTGCCCATGCAATCCTCTTCTCCTTCAGGATGACCCAAAATAACTTCTATTCTCTAACCTTTCTCTAATTGCTATTGTCTGGTAAGAATTTTAATTTGTCAAACACTTTCAAAGCTGCTGACATTTTCATTAGCCTTAACTGCACTTTGGGCTTAGAGTGCTGCCACAGCAAACATTATACCTGCTAAACGTGAGCTTGCTAGCATCAGGCTTATTTGAAATGAGGCAGGCAAGTGCAGACCATTGCTGTGCAGCGCATGCCAATTGGATTTCTGTTTGAGTTGACCCCAACTCGCTGTGACGTCATGCAAACATCAGCAATGATCGTCTCACAAAGTCAAGACAGCTGCAGTTTTTAGAGGCGGGCACCAACTGCTGTGTGTGGCCTCAGGGCATCATGGTAAACGCCTGGCTTTCACCTGATCTAACAGCTGATTGGCTTAGATGTTGACTTAACAATATGACGTTGGAACCAAACTTTTAGACGTTTAGATTTTGTTTGTTTGATTCTGATGTTCTGTGAACAGAATACGTTTCGTTCAGAGTTGCTTACAACATTAAAATTGCAGATCCCTACCTGCATACAGTATAGACCGGGTTCTAGTCTATTGTTGATTAACTTTGGAGGGATTTATTTATTGATAACGTTTGTACAGATATCACTAGTGAAGCTACTGTCCTTCAGGATTCTTTACTATATTTGACTAGAAGTTTGAGATTGACACATCTACTTGGTTGATTTATATACAAACTGATATGATGCTGATTTACTTCTTTAAAACAGAGATTGAACCAGGAACAGAGATTCCAGACCACCTGTATCACATTGAAGCAATCTACCCTGTCATAAATGTATTTGAGACTGTGAACAAACTGACAGATGTATCTGATAACGTTTTTTAAAAGTTGGAATCCGATCTAACAGGAGGTGGGTATTTCTGTGACTTTCAAGGCTGCTGAGAACTGTTTGACTTTATTGCAGCTTTTTGGCTCAGCCCCCTGCTGCTGCCACCTGCTCTCACCCACTTTCCAAAAGAAGGGCAGCACGTCTCAACTGAGCCTAATGTCATTGTAATAGTTTAGCATGCTGATGTAAGCATTTAGAGTTTTCCGTTTTTCTTCTTCAACTGCCCTCATGTCCTGTGGGGTCCCTCAGGGCTCAGTCCTTGGCCCCGTTTTGTTCAGTTTATATCTGTGGCCCCTGGGCCATGTCATTCACCATTTCACCCCGATGTCCTACCGCTGTTACGCTGATGACTCCCAGTCGTACGTCTCATTTAGCCCTGGAAAATCATGACCATCTAGGCTCTCTGCAATACTGCCTTGCTGCAGTAATGGACCAGATGGCTGCTGCTCTCCTTCAACTAGGTTCAGATAAAACGGAAGTCTTGATTATTGATGCCGATCACATTTAAGCAACCAGCTTTGAAAGGTGCTATAGAACAACAGTTTATTATTATTATTATTATTATTGTTGTTATTACGAAGTTCAAAGCATCACTGTGCTCAGCTGCTAGCATGAGTAAGCGCTGAATAATCGTTGCCTCTTGTTCTTAAATGACGTCATTCATATTTATGGTTTGAACCACATTGTCTTTGCATTTTTTTCTTCAAGCATCCAGCTCTGTTGGTCAGTTTGATTTTAAAGTGCAACATCACAAAACTTTCCTTTAAGTCCACAGTAGAATTATTTAAAGACCTCATTCTTAAAAATGATTCCCCATAACTGTAGCTCCACAGACCACCTGGACGTGTTGCTAATGTGTTTGGCAACACGCTGTTTTTAGTGTGGATCGCCAAGATGGTGTTTCTAATTTTCAGTGTTGAGAACACAAGCTACCAGGGAGCCTATTATCTGTCCAGAGAAAACGAATGCAGTTTTTTTGTTTGTTTGTTCTTACAATATTATCAGAGTATTTCATGTGTGGTGCCCCCTGCAGGGCTGCAGCACATTTATGGAGAAGGTTTCCTGTTGGAGACGAGGCAATGTAAGGTCACTGACACAAGTGTAGAAACTGTTTATCTCTGTGTGTGAATTCAAGGAGACTGCAGAGGGGAATGACTTATTGACTTATTACATAATCAAGACTTTCAGGAGTGCTTTAATAAATTATCATCGGGTCTCTTCCCATTTGTCCTCCATCTGCTGTTTCCTTCTTCTTCCATCTTTGCGGTACCCTTTCAAGTTCGTACTAACTTTGCTTTTAAGCAGCAACCGGCCGTTCCTGACATCCATTTCATTGGCCTGACGTTTTAAAGCTGCAGTATTTTTGTGTGTGTAAAAGAGTCTCTTGGGCCACAATCAATGTGTGTCCTGAGTGATGTAGTTAATGTGGTTGTGAGTCACTTTCTCCTCAGGTGCTCCTCTGACAGGCCAGCAGGTCTTTTTTTTGGGTTCTGCTGCTGAGATCTCAGCTGAGTCCCCCTGTAGCACGATCCTCAGAAAGTTCCCGTGGACAGATAGACAGGCAGCGAGAGAGACAGACCATCAGTATGAAAGGTCACTTTTTGATGACTACTCGGAGTGCAGGGACCGCTCTTGATTGCTTGTGTTATTGAGTGTTCTGACATTCAGTTCAAACCAATATCTGAACAAAATACCAGCCGACGTTTATTTCTGCACTCAGACATTTTTTCCTGCTCGCAGCGAGCGAAGCATTTTAGATGGACTTCTTTCATCGAGCCTTTGTTTTCTCCGCTTCAGGGCTCCAACCAGGGAATTTTTAGGAGCTTTTCTTGATTAATCTGTCCATCTCTGTAGTGGCAAAACAATTACCTGCAAGTTCCCAGAGCTCAAGGGGACATTTTATAATGGGTGCTTTGTTCAACCAACACTTCAAAACTGTTCTTTATTGAAATGGTGTCTCGTTTAGGCCAGTTGTTTCTTATATTTTTTATTACTTCTGCTTGAGGGTTGCAAGGTGCCTCGCTGGTTAGCATCATTGCTTCGCAGCAAGAAGGTCGCCGGTTCACGTCCCGGTGGGGGCACCGGGATCTTTCTGTGTGGAGTTTGCATGTTCTCCCCGTGCAGTGTGGGTTCTCTCCAGGTTCTCTGGCTTCCTCCCACACAGTCCAAAAACATGTTGAGGTTAATTGGTGATTCTAAATTGTCCGTAGGTGTGAATGTGAGTGTGCTTGGTTGTCTGTCTCTAAGTGTAGCCCTGTGATAGACTGGTGACCTGTCCAGGGTGTCCCCTGCCTTCACCCTGAGTCAGCTGGGATAGACTCCAGCCCCCCATAACCCTAGTGAGGATTAAGCGGTGTATAGATAATGAATGGACTTCTGCTTGGAAAATAATAAAATTAGTAATAAGCTGCTGACTTATCGTTGCTTCAGACTTGTCCATACAATGAACAATATCTCCACAAAAAATAGAATTAAACTATATTTTCAATTCCATTTTGAGGAAAACGTAGTTTTGTTTTGAAATGAGTGTATTTTCTCACCTGTGATATCTTAGAAAAGGAAAGAACAACAAAGTAGAGGGGAGGATGGAGACATATTGGTAGGAGTCCACTCATCGTCTCTGGAAACTAAAAAAAATATAAAACTAACTGTTGTCCATGTGAAGATAGATTCAGCAACTGCATGGCCTATTTTACACCTGTGAAACACATTTTGGTGAATTATTTTTGTAATTTAACTGAAGGTTTCTGACCTGCCTTCACCCTGAGTCAGCTGGGATAGACTCCAGCCCCCCTGTGACCCTAGTGAGGATTAAGCAGTGTATAGATAGTGGATAAATGGAGCTGAAGGTTTCCAAACAAGACACAATGATGGTCCGGTTTGAAATCCAGGAGCAGACAGTCCATGAGTGAAGCACTCATCCAATCAGCAACAGTTAGTCTCGGTTGTAAGAGAGCGAAACCAGTGATGGCTTTTTGTTGAAGTGTCCAATGCTGGGACACGGTGCTACACCTCATCCAAAAACACTCCTATGGACACATATATTTGACATGAGGTGTGTCTGAAAAGGAGAGATTAAAAAAAGAAATATATGTTGATTTGAATTGAATAATTTTTGACAAAAAAATCTTAATCCAGCAGAAAATAAGTTTCTCTTTCAAACATAACTGAGAATACAGTTTAGCTGTACAGGAGTGTCATTTTGTGGAGATTTGTGCAAACAGAGTTGTTGCACATCCAACAGTCTCACTACTAAGTAATATTATGTGGTAGAGTATGATGTTATGTCGCGTTGCCCCGTCTCTGTTATAACTTGAAACCTCAATCAAATTATAAAGCCTTCTATGAGGAAGTGAAAATGAAGAACCAATCTGCCCGTTGCCAAACGTTTAAAACATTTGATCTGAGGAGCTGCTTCCTGGCTTATCTTTGAACGACTGCATCAGCGTGACGGTGCAAAGGACACTTCAACACACGATCCAGGCTTCACGCTTCCCTCATGCTTTCCCTTTACATTTTGGATGTAACTCGGAATAAACTTGGTGATCTAAAAGTTATCGGGTCGTTTGACCCGTTGGACTCTCGGCAATGAAACTGGTGAGTAAAATGTTACTATAACCGATCAGAAGGAAATGCAGATCCAGCCAGTTAGAGAGAGAAGAAAAAAACAACAACAAAAAACACCTTTTAGTTGGTTGATCCTGATCTTTGTTTCCTCTCTTGGGGGTTTATTCTCAGTCACAGGCCATGAACTGAGACCACAGTGACATTTTACAGGGCAAATGCCCATGAAATACCATCCAGTGTCAGCTGATATTAGAAATCGATAACACGAGGAGACACAGACTTGAATAACTCCTGGCAAGGTTCAGCAAGCGTCTTTCCCTTTTTTCTTAATCCTTCTTCCTGCTTTGATATTTATCATTGATGTTTCTCTGACTTTGTTTCCCTGCTTTCTCCTTCCTTCGCCTTGTTTTCCTTCTCTTTGCCTTCACATGAGCGATTCAAGGGATCATCCAAATTTCTCAATCAATACTTTAACAGACTTGGAACAGCAGTATGCAAATGGAAAATGCAAAAAAAAAAAAAAAAAGATTTGGTGGATTTCATCAATTTAGACTAAATAGACTATTTTCGCTGCCCTGTGTTCCAGCATGTGTGAACCCTGTGAGACCACAGGATGCTCATTATTATCAGTTTAGCAAATTGGGCGTAGCGCTCTGAGTGCTGAGTCCTCCATGTGTACTCATGAGAACGAATAGAAGCTTACTGAGGCTAAATACAACCCAGAAACTGGAGGAGAAGCATCCATCTTGTTATTGAGAGCGAAGAGCCCCAAGACTGCCATCAAACTCAAATTAGCATTTAAATTAAATTGGAAAATTCATCAAGAGGTACAGAAGTGTGTGTGTCCTGGTTTCAGGGGCGTCCTCTCTGCCAGGATGACAAAAGAAGTTAGCTCTCCGCTGCCCATCTTGATGCTCCACTCTGTCACAGTGAGGCATTACCCCGGCTGGAAATCCACAGAGTTGGCAGCTGGATTGCCCCCTTACCAACAGGCAGACAAATTTAATTACCGCTGTCAAATAAAACCAAACGGAGTCATCTGTGTGCCTGCGCTTGGAAGGAAACTCAAAAGCAACTCTGTCCAGATGTCTAACGGCTAATTTCTGTTGCTCCTTGAAACACGGCAAAGGGGAAAGTTACGGGTGGTGATGGGTTCGGTCGGAGGGCCCCTCAGCACACTGGAGCAGGCAGATAATTGGAGCGAAAGAAAAAAAAACACAGGGAGAAAAGCTGGTGTGGAGATAGAAGCTGGCAAGGACAGAAGCATTAACTTCCCCCTTGAGGAGACAGAACAGGGTGAAGATTTAAATCAGCGTGTCCTAAACTAGAAACACGTATTAATCTCCTGACCTTGAAAGGTAATTAGCAATGTTAGGCTTCTTGCCACCAGGTGTACAGAAGCAGAAGAATGCAGGCGTTATTTCATGGTGATAAGGTACCACATCTATGTCTGTATCGTCTGGTTGCTGTGTTTGTCCTCTGCACTGTTTTGAATTATATGTAGAGCGACAGAAATTCATTGAATGTAGTCAATAAATCCTTTTCACGTTTTGATTAATCAAGTCATCCGTTTTACTGACTGTGACTCTGTTCAGCTTCTCTAATGTGAGGATTTGCTGCATTTTTCTGTTGCACATTTAACATTTAACAAGTCATTTGGGATGTACCAGGATGGGTAATTTATTTATTTTTTATAAAAAACAAAACCAGAAGACCTGATGAAGTTGGTATTTTCTACTCTCACACTGTTCTGTTTTCTCAGAAAGTTTCAAAATCTCGGTCTTGAATTTAAAGTTTGAAGTTCCAGTGATCATATTCAGTCTCTTATTTTGCTGTTTCACGTGATTTTTAAGTTAATTACTGCTTTGAAATGTTTCATGAAATCCTAAAGAGCTCTTTTTGGAAAAAAAAAAATCTAGTATTTTTTAATGTTAAAATAGTATCACACCTGTCTGTTTACAGGGTGAGGATTTACACATCATTATTCTTGCATAGAAGACACTGTGGAAACTTTAGCGCCACCACCGATCAGCAAGCCATAAGAGTGCTTGCATAAGGTTTACGTGGGTTTCTTTGGCATCCTTGAAGCTTGATGTAGCCAAAGAAAAACACCTTCAGCGATTCATGTAAAGTGATTAGCTGTAATAAGAGCTTAACCTGTATCTAAATCCAATTGTGGTCAAGAAACAAAGCATAAATGAAATCTCTCAAGTGCAGGCTGTCCAGCTGGCCTCCAGCCAGGCTGCTTCTTTATGCTGTCTCATGTTGCCCTTTTGATGAATGCTGGCCAGAGGTGATCGTTTACTCTGATTAATATCATGAAAGGTTACAGCTTACATCTCCAGCTGTTTGGCATCTCAATACGATGACTTTCCTCAAATTCATGAATTCTTGTACAAACAAAATTATTTTTTGTTTCTGTAATTAATCAACTGCATTTTCAATCACATTAGAAATATATATGTTTTAGCTGCATTACTATAAATACCTGCAAGGTGGCGCAGTTAGTAGCACTGTTGCCTCGCAGCAAGAAGGTCACCGGTTCGCGTCCCAGTGGGGGCACCGGAATCTTTCTGCGTGGAGTTTGCATGTTCTCCCCGTGCAGCGTGGGTTCTCTCCGGGTTCTCCAGCTTCCTCCCACACAGTCCAAAAACATGTTGAGGTTAATTGGTAATTCTAAATTGTCCGTAGGTGTGAATGTGAGTGTGCTTGGTTGTCTGTCTCTAAGTGTAGCCCTGTGATAGACTGGTGACCTGGTGAAGTCGGCTGGGATAGACTCCAGCCCCCCACGACCCTAGTGAGGATTAAGCGATGTATAGATAATGGATGGATGGAACTATAAATACCTTTATAAGGCTTTAGGTCTCAAAAAAAATACTGGAGGGAAAACATACATTTGGAGAGGTGTTTAAGGCTGCCAGTGAAGAACTTTACAAGTATTATTGATGCCTTTACCAAAAGGTAGTGTTAGGGATATTTCACTGATCTCAAAGATTGGGATGGGGTGTTTTAACTGATCGGTAAGGGCATGAACCTCGGCCAAATCCTTTGTGTACCTCTGCTGTTGCAGCGGTGTCGTAAAGACAGAACACAGTTGTTTGACAGGACACATGACTTCGGCCACAAAAATGGTCTCATACACCTGCAAGTGGAAAATAGGAAAGCTGTCCTTGTTAATCCCAGCTTGTCTTGAACACACCAGCTCAGGCCAGAAGTCGTCAGCTGTCACGGAAGTCTTTGTGATGGTGGCCATTGCTAGCCAATGGTAATTTGTTGGGATGTGGTATGGATGAATACCAAATTTTAGAAGACTCAGATCAACATACTTCCCTAATAACCACATTTTCTCTTAAAACATTAGTAGAAACATTAGTAGAAACATTAGTAGAAACAGTGGGCAGTCAAGCATTCTAAACAATGTCCAGACAGCTCAGCGTGGCCATCTAATGAAAGGGTCACTTTGGGAAGCGTCATCAGTGCCAGAGGTGCTGGTTTGGTTCGCTGGCCCCTGACAGGGCATGACTCAGGTCATCTCCCTCTACAGTGTGATCTGAACTGAGGCTTAATGGGACCCTCAGCGGGCGGGCAGACGGCAGATGGTGTGGGTGACAAAAACCACACAGCTGGTTCATTACAAACACACACAAGCAGACTCATACATCTGGCTGATACTCGTGTTCACTTGAAATCTGAGACGTGTGAGGTCTTCTCACCCTTTGGCTAGTCGTCCTTTAGAGTGACACTCACTTCCTGTCAGGATAAAGTGTTGACAAGGCATTAACGGAGTGCAGGAAAGAGCATCTTGCTGTCCTTTTCATTCACTCATTATTCTGCTAAAACTGACTGAAGTGTCTCATTTCTTTTTCACCTAAACATGGCGTCGATGCTGTCCTAATAGCTGTGTGATCCCTTGTTAAAAGTTAAATGGATGTCTTTTGTATTCACCCTTGGAAAGTGAGCCAAATAGTTGCTTTTCTTTTCACTCTAGCTCCACCGACTCTGAAGGAAAAAGTCTTTTTAGCCACTAAATGTTGCTTCTTACCTCTGTGTGTGTGCTCCGAGATGGAAAACTAGAGATTTAAATCTGTTTAATTCACTGTTTCTTCAGCACGAGTCCTGTTTGTTTACACTGCAGTACGTCATTTTGCTGCAACTTAATATACAAGAATTGGTTCCTTCTTTTGCGGCACTTCATGTTTCTGAACTTTATATGAGGCCCTGCATGTGTTAAAGAATTAAACCGTAGGGCCGCCACTATAGCTGACCTGGTTGAGCTGGCGACCCATATAGTCGGCTATAGTCCCCGATGCAGCGGCCATGGGTTCAAATCCCGCTCATGGCCCCTTGCTGAAACCCATTCCCCCATTCTTCTCCCCTACTTTCCTGTCTCTCTCTTCACTGTCCTATATAATAAAGGCAAAAAGGCCAAAACAACAAAAAAAGAAAGAATTAAGCTGTAACCAAACTGAAAAAAACCCCCAATAATTACACTTGAATGGCTGATGCATCTTAAACATTTCTCATGTTATAGTTTATTGACATTAATATCGGAGCAGTAGTGTTGGTGATTCAACTGTGTCTTACATTCAGCACACACTTATCCTCGCCTTATGCTGTGAATAAACCCACAGTGTGTCATCTTATCGGCTTGGGTCTCGCTGCAGAACGTTGAAAAATGCATGAGAGCGGTAGAGAAAATTGGAAAAGGAAGCATTTCCATGGACTAAATGTCATTTGACTCATCTTATTAATGCGGTTTGACACCCGTTGTGCATGAAAGTAACGAGAGCCGTGCCATGTCTCCGTCATGCCGCTTGACTCCGACGTATCAGAAGTGTAGGGCTCCCAGCTGGTGTGAGGAAACGTACAGTGATGCGGTCGGGTCAGCGGGTTGCTGCTTGGAAGATGAAAAGCAGGATAGCTGCACGTTTGACTGACGCACAACAGGAAGACGAAGCATAGGGATGAAGATGAACCTGCAGATGTTGGAGGAGCTCCAGTGTTTGAGAATCACACATAAAGCCAAATAATATGGAAAATATCATATATCCCTCATTCAGACTTCTTTTTATTTTATTTGTTACTGCAAATAATGTAGCTTTAAGGAGATAAATTGCATCCTGTATATTTTACAAAGAACCAAATGTTCAATATTTCTTACTTAGCTATGACGACAAATGAGTTTCCAACTAAAGCTGCAAATCTGGAACTAAACTGTGACGACCAGAGCACAGGAGCTGTGCAGGCGGCCCCAAACCAAAGAAGGAGGCAGGGCGAAATAGGTTAAAGGAATAGGTTTATTCACAAAGGTGGGGAATCGTGGTGGAGAGGTCCCAGTCGTGGTGGGGGGTGCGAGGAGGCGGTCGTTGGTGCCGAGGTGCGGGGGGAGGATTCCGTGGAGGGAGTCGTGGCAGAGGGTCCCGAGGTGGTGGTTGGAGGTCCAGTGCTCAGGGGATGGTGCTCATGAGAGGTCTTTACCCGTGGAGGTGCATGAGCCGTGAACCGTCTCGTGTGGGTGCTCGTGGCAGTGGGTTTCCGTGGTGGGAGCTCGAGAGAGGAAAGGCAGGCGTGCTGGATTAACGCTGGAGCCTTGACGAGACGCTGGAGGCACACAGAGAAAACAAACACATTACACTGGCCAAACTCGAGAAGAGAATAAACTTAGCTCAAATGCTCAACGCTGTGTAGCGGCTAAGCGGCCTGACTGTACCGCTGGGGATGCATCACAATCATCTGGCGCTGGAGTTCCGTGAGACGCTCGTACTTGAAGGGCGAGCGGCTGATGAGCTGATGGTCCACAGCTGCCAGCGCCAGAGCGTTCTCCTCAGATCGGCTCCGCCCAGACTGCAAGGAAAAGAGAACACACACACACCACAACACCAAAACAGAAAGAAACCAAAAAACCACGTATATTTTCACAGTCCTCACATAAACTTTCACACTAGAGACTTGGGCAGGTTAAAGGTTACCTCAATGTTCACGGCTGTACCTTTGTTGCTCTCAGTGTTCCTCCACCACTGCTGTCGAAGGAAGATGTAAACAATCATCTTGGCTTTGGTGGAAAAGTTGTTGCAGAAATCCTCCAAAATAAACATCCAGAAACATCAGACCTTTCCTGGTCTGATGAGAACACTGTATTGTTTCTCAAATTCTCACCTGAAACTGGCACATACACACCAATCAGCCACAATCTGCCTAATGCTGTGTAGATTGCTCTCATTCTGTCAACGTAACTTCGACGAGTGATGTCCTATGGGTTTCTGCTGCTGAGATGCTGACAGCCGATTCTTTTGGTCCTGATGAGAGTGGAGTTAGACCTCCCTTGATGAGCCTTCTTGATCCCGTTGATGCTTGATGGAGTTGGGATCTGGGAAGTTTGTAGGTCGGGTCAACGCTTTGGGCTCTTTGTTGTGTTCCTCAAGTCATTCTTGAGCCATATTTCCAGTTTGTGGACAGTCCTGCTACAACCTTGTCTCCACAAAATTACATTCTTATACATACATTTCTGGATGATTGTGCTTGTTTTGAATGTATCACAAATGCGTGCTGAATCGATGTATTTGTCACATTTATTTTATTGCTTTATTGGTGCTCCTTTTCAGCTGACAACAATGGGGAAGGACGAGTCAGCCTGGTGACCCAGTAAACGGAGGGAAAGCTTCTAACGTGTGACAAACTCAACCATAATATTTTCCTAAACCTAACCGCGTAATATTGATGTGTAAACTTAACCAGCAAGTGCATATAAACCGAAAGGAAAATACTGATGGTCCCTTGTTCCTCCTGCAAACCCCGATTTTCTGAATGAAAGTCCAGCCATTGACTAAAGCCTCCATCCTCCCTTTGTACCTCTATACATAGACTTTCCAAACTGGATTCCATTTCTTTGTCACAGGTGAGAAAATGCAAATATTTCAGATTAAATCTAATGTATTTTTATACCACATTTAACACTACCTGAGTTAACCAGAGTGCTGTGCAAGTTATCAGACAGGCAGCAACAAAATTAAGTGCAAACATGAAGATGGGCCAAAATTTGTGACATCAGTTTCATCAGTTTCCCAGATCACAGCTTGTAACATCAATTTCTAAAATCAAATAAATGTAAAATAATAACATTTTAAGACCATTAAGAGCAACCAAGAGCCACTGAAAATGTTGTATGTCGTGAGATTTTTCTTACATTGGAATGAAAGGCAGGGCTGTTTCATAGCTGCCACAGCAAAGGCACAGTTATCATAATACAACTTGTCTGATATAATTTGAGGCAGTTCATCAGACTTTCCTGCAGCTCCTTTAAAAGGCTTCATGGAACATCAGTCACATATGCGTCAGTCCTCTGAGTTCACCTTGAAAAAAAGCCTCTAAAGTTTGCTGATCTGAAAGGCTGGATCTCATTCACGTTTTTGGCTGACTCAAAAGTGCTCAAGTGATAATTACATTTAAAAAATGTTAACTGATAATTAACATTTGGTTAATTAAGACTTAAATGGAATCTAATTGACATTGTGCCGCTTGGCTTGGAGTGAGTAAGTTCCTCTCTGTGGTTAATTAAGTCGCATCTGACTTGGAGAGGCTGAAAAATGACCTTCGGATCTTTAGATCTGTGGCGTATTGATCATAGATGCTCATTTGTTATCACAGTTTTCTCACCTTCTCTGAGTCAGTGGAGGACAGTGTTATTAAATTTAGACTGAAGTTGCCACGTGTGTGCAAGGAAATGTGTCCTCATCCAAAAATATGTGATGCATTGTTACTTTAAATGATCTCAGAAATGTACACTGCTCAAAACAATAAAGGGAACACTACAATAACCCATCCGAGATCCCAATGAATGAAATATTCCAGTTGAGAATCTGTATTCATGACATAGTGGAATGTGTTGAGAACAAAGTAACATAAAATGATCAATGTAAATCAAAATGATTATCCCATGGAGGTCTGGATTTGGAATCATACTCAAAATAAAAGTGGAAAATCACATCACAGGCTGATCCAGCTTCAGTGGAAATTCCTCCAGACCAGTCAGAATGAGGCTCAGTAGTGTGTGTGGCCTCCA
>NW_007577818.1:136505-152126 GCF_000690725.1 Stegastes partitus
GCGTTCCCTTTATTTTTTTTGAGCAGTGTATTTCTGAGATGTTCATAATCACAGGACTTTAAAATATCACGGTAGTTCTTCTATAATATTATTTTTAATGATACCTTCAGAGCGTGGTCGATTATATGTGTTCTGTATCTATCTCAGCCTGTGGGCATGTTCATGTGTTTTAGGGTAGTGATGTGATTATGTCAGGAATAAAACTGGCTGTAATTCTCTGACTGTAAAAAAGCCTGACAGGTAACAAGACTGTAACAAAACATAAATAAGCTGCTGTTCCTTAAATCCATTTAAGCTGTGACAGAACATTCAATGTTGTGTATAACAGGCAAAACATAAATGATGTTGTTTTGAGCCACATCAAACCATCAGCTGTGTTCACCTGCGAGTAATGAAATGCCCGGTCTGAATCTGCTTTCTACCCTGATTGTACGAGCGAGATCCATTTGCGACTGAGTCCTGATTCCAAAAAAGCTTTCTAGTGCCGGTTAATGTATTCTGATGTGATTGGAAGATACGTCTCTCTGGAAAGAAATTAGATTCATGCATTTCTAATTCAGTCCATTTCCCTGTGCAAATCTTTCTGAGAAATTCATGAGATGTCTGCAAAAGGATTCTTTCAGCCTCAGTCCTCTCGTTTCTACTGAACGCCGGCAAAGACTTTCTGTCATTCGTTCCGCTTGTTTTTTCTGTTGTTTTTTAGCAGAATTTCTCCAAGAAATATTTTGTAAATAAAGCTGATATAGGAAGAGGGTTTGCAAAGACTTTCTGATTTTTAAATAAACCCGCCCAAGTGCTGGAATCAGTCCAGGCCAATGTTTTGGGGGCATGTAGATCTTTTTGTTTGCCTTTTGAATTGATACCTAATACTGTTTAGAGTCAGGACTTTTGGATTTATTGGAACTAATCAGATGAAGATCAGAGGTGATGGGAAACATGTAGAATGGGGCATCAGGAAACATTCTTTGATTCATATTAAATAATTAGAAAATGTTTATCGTCCTGTTTAAAATGAGAGTAAATCAGTCAAATGACAGCAACAGAATGAGCAGCCGGCTATTTATAAACTTGTGAGTAAAGATATGGTTAAAAAGTGGAGCAGTATAACAACAGGTCGTGACCCTGAATTCAGTTTAAGCTTTGGTTATTTAAAGAACGAGGAAGGTAAAAGGAAAATCTTGTACATTTTTTTGTCATACTTCAAAATGTAAATGTTCATGCAAATCCAGAAACATGAGGATGAAATCATGGAACTACAGATTGAGCATTGTGTAGACCTGCTGGAGGTTTTTACTCTCTGATTGCTTCCTAGACGTGTGTGTGGTCTGCCTTTACATACTCTGCTAATTCGTTCCAGTCCATCTGTCAGAAGTGTGTGTGTGCGTTCCCGTGTCGATGTGGCCTAATGCTTCAGGTCACTGAGCACAGAAAGTAGCTGTTCTCAATACATGCTAGTTTCATTATACAGGAAATTCTTACATATGTTCCCTTTTTTACAAACTATGTAAATGTGCATGTTTTGTGCTTCAGCCTCTGTGGGGACCAATATCACTTTATTGCATTAGTGGGTGAAGGTTTAATTTGAATATTGGGAAGGGCACATTTAGGGTGTCTGGGGGTCGAACGCTTCATTTTGTGCATTCTGGTATATTTTTAATGCAACAGATTTTCCCTTTTCAGCATCAATTTGTGTTCGAAATGTCTTTATTTCTGTGAAGGAAAAACACATGTGATGCTTCAAAACACAACAGAGTATATATGGATCTACTTGTGTTTTGCACAGTAGAACCAGTGGTTGTGTGAGCTCATAATTCATATTTTGAGAGTAAATAAAGACCCAGTGCGCTAAAAAAAAAAAAAAAAAAAAAAAAAGGAAACGCTGTCTGAGGCATCGGAGGAATTTTCTGCTTATTTTCTGTTTTTATTGAGGCAGACAAGTTCTGCATATGAGGAGGATGTAACCCTGCATTACCCCCAGCATCACTGCCTATGATGGGAAGTATGTTCCCGAATATGAGGACATTTTGACTTCAGCTATTAACTATTATTGTCATAATCAATCTGTTTTCTCATGAGACTGTCTTCTTAGGTGTAGATCAGAACTGGCTGTCTTGCTTTGGTGCTCGGTTTTAGGGCGTTCATGTATATTGTGATGCAAACTTGAGTGTGCGTAAGTGTTCTGGCATCCACAAACATCACTGGTCAGTTACAGCTGCACTTTAACAACCTGGCGTGACGCCATCCGCTCCCCCGTGGTAAAACCATTAGTTCAACTTGCATCGGCGTTTAAGCCCTCTGAACACATAAAGAGTGTTTCCCATGCGGCTGTGCATCAGTACATATGGAGCCAGCTGAAAGGTCTGTCTGTCTGGTTCAGTTACATACAACTACGCTGTTTTAAGTTGTCGACTTATTCTGTAGTGAAATTGTGTGATGACGCTTGGCCTGACTGAATTCGTCCTTGAGGATCATTAAACTTTCATCTTGCTATGTCTTTCGCCAAATATTTATATTTGGCAGACAATGGCAGGTGCTAAAAGCAGGACATCATTGTTTGCTTGACCTGAACTGACTGTATCATCCAATAAAACGGGCCAGTTTTACGTTATCAAGTTCTGTAAATAACACATAAATAAATCTCTACTGACCTTCCGTCCTCTTATCAACCCGACCTGCATCCTCTAAAGTAATTGTACAATACTGAGGCCAAAATGCAGTTGCAGCAGCAGCAGAATAAAAAAAATATGACGTGAATGAAATAAAGTTAAGGAGCTTAACTGGATTTTGTGTACTGGAGTCAACAAACAGAATGGTTGTAATCCACTAGAATAAAGACGGTGCTGGTTTGATGTCTCTGCAGGCTCGAGGTAGACTGAATTATACATATTTGTGTGTGCCGTTTGGCTCTACAGATTAAAGAAAGTAAAAGTCTGCATGTTTTTATGTGTTCTATATGCATGTATAAATAGACGACTTCCTTCCTTGTTTGCACTGCAGCTTGTTTTATTACCTCCAGCACACTGCTGTGCTGAGGTCGACTGTATCTGCTGCACACAGGAGCATAGTTTTGATGATTACCCCCACCTTGACTGGAAACCTTTGGCTGAACCTCAGGAGACCTGAACCGACTCCACCACACAGTTTAACAAACACAGACGAGCCCTCCACCCCCACGATGGTCCCGTCAGTCAGTCTGGAGTCGTCTGGTGTCTCTGCTATTTCTGCTCACTTATATTTTCCATCATCTATTAGTTTGCCTCGCTCGGATTTTCTCCTGCTGCTTCTTGTTTTCTGTGATAAATTTGCCATTCGTTGTCTCATTATAACTTCATGCTGAGTTGTGTTTAATTCAGATTGACCTGCCTATTACTTTGCATGTGTGCAGACAACTGTGCCGTAACTTGGTTCGATCTGTCTCTCATGAAACCTGAAAACACCTCGATCTTTTCTCATTCAGTGTTTACTATCAGCTCACATTTAGACTCCTTCAAGGTCAAGCGTGTGTCCTCGGCGAACAGAAGTGATTGGCTGATTGAACTAGTTACAGCAGGAACACCAGCTGCATTTGAGCATTCGCATGTTACAGTCACAGACTGTATAAAAGATGAACGTAGCAACCGGCCCTGAAAAATGAAGCCAACCTGGAAGTGTGAAAAACCTGCAATATCACTACGTCCACTAGCTGCTGGCTCCAAAAAGCCCTGGCTCCCATAGACTTGAATTGGAAAAGAAGTGATCACAGATCATGAAATACTGCATTCCTCCAGCTCAGGATTTTTTTCTTATTAGTTTTCATAGTCAAATCCAGAGATCAGGTGGCCAGTCAATCAATACTGAATAAATCAATACTGAATTTTTTAAAAATCGTCAACATTTTGCGGGGCAAGGGCGACGATGCAGACGAAGCGAGCAGAAGGTGGTAAATGTGGGCGGGCAGAGAGGGCCCGCCTCTCAATCCGTCTGACCAATCGCTGCTCCTATGGCTCCGCCCCCCTCCGACGATTTTTGCGTCACTGGCTCCAAAAATCCAAGATGTCAACCAGGAAGTAGCAAAACCCTGGCTTCATTTTCTCAGTGCAGAAACCAACGGGTGACGTCACGGTAGCTACGTCCATCTTTTATACAGTCTGTGGTTACAGTGGATTATGCTGCATTCAGTGGCAACTGGGAATTCGGAATGCATGATCTCCCAACGAATTGCCACCAGAAATAGGTTTTCCAAATGAGTAACTTGGGAAATGCTTCTCAGTTCTGACTTTTAGCGCAGAATGTGGCATAATGGCAGCTTACACAGTACATGTGTGTCTCATTACATCTTTCATCTTTGCTTGAAAATGCAACAGTATTATCGTTGTTTATTTAAGCTTTCACTAGTTGCTTGACTCAACACTGTGTGCATTTTGTGTTTGACATCATATGAGTACTTGAGTCTTTTAGAGCTGAGCACAAGGAGGCTTTCGGCTGTAAGGAGCCTTGGTTTATTCCACTTTGTGCACCGAACATGCAGAGGTCAAGAATAATGTCTTCCCATTTCCGAGATGCATTGAATGCAGCAGAAAATGGCTGATCTCCTCACAGAAACACCTGTTGATAGCGCAGAAAAACAGCTTTATCACAGTCAGCTCACTGTGTTATTCTACCACACTGACGTTTACATTTTAGCACCGTTGATCCCCTCTAAACTATCAAACAGTATATCCCAAAGTGTTTTTATCCACACAAGCATCACACATATTTAATTAACATTTTCTCTTTGAATAATGACAGTTTTAAAAGTTTTATAGCAATTAAAATGTAACGTAACTCGAACATTGCATTTGTATATTACATTTGTGCAACTTGTGCGTACTGGAGATCAGCAAGCTCAGCTGGATGAGAAGTTTTGTGTTCAAACTCTGTGGATCCAAAATGTAAAAAAAAAAAAAAACCTGAAGAGTTTTGTTGGTATTGGACAAGAGGAAAAGAGAGGGCACCACCTTAAGGCACGATATCCAATTATTTAACATTTCATCTGCTTCTCACAGCCTCTTATTAGCTTCAATTACAAAAGTCTTTCACATTTTGCAGTAAAGAAGCAGCTGATGGATGGATTATGTTGTTGTAGAACTCAGAGCTGATGTTGTATATATTACAGATGATAATCTCAGTCATCTAGTTAACTCTTCAAATTAAATCAGAAGTCAAGCTGAACATCAGAACTAATAGACAACAGAGGTACACATTAATTAAGATGAACTCGTCAAACAGTCACCAAACGATTTATCTGGGAGTTAATGAGGGTAACGCATATTAAATGTTCCTTGCGGCCTCTGAACACTGATGTAAACTGCTCGCCTGCATCGCCTTCAACACATTGCAACGATTACTTTGTTAAATTTTGAGTTAAAGTAAAAACAGAAGCAGGTAGACCAGAGGGCTTCAGTGTTTTGCATCAACTGGCATGAATCCATTCAGGCTCTTTTCCAGAACAGAGGGCCAGCTGGTGGCGGAACTCTGCATTCAGGAACGCTCTGTCAGCTGCTTTCTTAATGGTTGCAGGGAAGCCCAGGCACACACTCCACACACTTCAGCTCTATTAGGACCAACAGTCATTTGACTTCATCAAAGTATATATAACTATGTTTAAGCATATCATCGATGTATTCACGGACATTAACTTGACCTTTGACTTCTCTCCGGTGCAGGACTGCCACGTCAAAGCGTTGTGATGCACTTTTTGCAGCCGAGTCTCCCATTCATGTTGCCATGAATAAACCTCTTAACAGAATATTTCTGCTCACTTGTGATGTCCCGCCCACTGCTTCAGCAGCCTGCCAGCATTAAACCACGGGGGCTTTTCTGGCTCCTGTGCCTCAGCTCGTTGCCTTCTGTTGATATCAAAAGGTACCCATAATACTGACAAGACCAAACTTTGAACTGTTTGCCTCAGCAGCAGCGTCAGAAAGAAGCCAGGCGCCTGAACGGCAATTCTCATTGCTGATGTCTGAGCTGTGTTTTCATTCACCACTTTTGCTGAGCCACCATGTGAAGGAACTGTCTGTGCATGAAAACACAACAGTTATTGTGTTTGTCTTCATCTCCCTCTCTCTTGCTCAGCATTCCTTCCTCATTTTTTCTGCGATTACCTTTCCTTTTCTTTCACTTTGCTCCGCCGGTTTCTCCCGCCGTCTTAATTTTCCATGTATTTCTACTTCCCTCCACTCTGTGTGACTGGATGAGAGCTGACACACTCCAGTAAACCCTCTCAGCAGCCTCGCCCATTAGCTCTGTCATGCGTTCAACTCACCTCACCTCCCCGACTGTGTCTATTATAGAACAGAGTCAGCAGGCCCGGTGCGACCTGAAGACAGTGCCAAGGAGATTTCAGACTGATGGCAAAATGCAGTGTTGTGATGATGATATAATACCGTGCTCTGGATTAACGAACCCTCGGTTACGCCGGTGCCATGACCTGCATTGTACGCTCCCATGAGCACGGTGGGAAAATTTCTTACAATATGTACTCATGTCGCCATGTGACCTGATTTCTTCCACATGTTCTTGGTGATTGCATTTTCTTTCTCCTTTGGAGGTGACAACAGGCTCCAAAACAGCAACGTAGACATGCCAGTGTGAAGAAAAATGACTGTAGAAGAAATTGCGTGGCTGAACAAGAGCTCATACTGTGACGTACATTTATGCTGGTGTGATTTTCCAACCTTTACATAATCCAGGTTGTGGCACCAAGGAGAGTGACAAGTACCAAGTATTCTCCATGTTACCTTTCTGCAGAGATTTCTTGTTATTAAATGGAAGGATTAAGTTTCTAGAGAATGAATATTTTCTTGCACCAAGTGACAAACCAGGAAAGGATCTTCTTCCTCAAACCACTTGCTGTTTAACGTTTACGATGCAGCTTCACTCAATTAATAGCATTTTTGTTTTATTTTATTTTTTTTAAATCAATGCAACATAATACAATTGCTACACTTACTCAGGGGGACCATACTCCTAGATAGTTCCTCTGCAGCTCCTAACAGTGCTCAGGATTGTTCTTCTGGTATTTTTTATACAGTATGATCAAGTGTGAGCATTGACTTATAGAATGCATTTATGTTTATGCAGCGGACCATGAGGAAAATAAAAATAACACGGACAGTCGCGGAGGAGGAGCTGGACGGTAGATCGATGTTAACTGATTTGATGCATTAGCTTCACAAGGGGTAGATTTACATTAAGGAATAATCTAGTTTTATTCAGAATTGAAAGGTCCGTGAATCCAGTGGATTCAAAACATCTGCTGCTATGTGTTACTGTCAGGAAACCTGCAGACTGTTAGAAGACAACGACTTGATTTTTGTGTCTCTGTAGTTGAAGTAACGTACTCTGCTCTGATGAAGGCAGTGGACTTTTGTCGATTTTATTCAGTTGGTATTACACTTTAAACTTGTTTTCCAATTTCAGCAAAAGTGTGAAAAAAAAACGTTTAGTGTTGTGTGTCTGACATCATGTTTCTCCAGATTTTTCTCCTGCAGCTCAACTGCTGTTTTCTTCAAGTAGAATTAGAGTAAAGTAAAGGAACAGAGGGTAAATCTAATGACGTGTAAACTATTCCATTTTACATCTGGGTTAAGCAAATCATTAAGTTGTAAAAAATGGAAGCTTCGAGTTCCCTAAAATGAGGTTGTTTCAGTGTTCATTTGAGAGGACTTAAATGATTTAAGTAGATTTGACCTAAAACAATAATTCAGTCACGTGTTACCAGTTGAAGCAATTCGCTGGAGTGGGTCGACAAGTTGGTTCTCTTTCTTCAGTGCAGAAGTTATCTTGTGTTTGTGTTAACGAGTCATGCACCTAATTACTACTGCTGACGAGAAATGGAGGAAGTAATGCAAATTTGTTGTTTTCGATAACAGCGTTTTGCGAGCACCGCTGACAGCTAGAGCTCAAGGACATGCGGAAATGATTGAATGTTGACCCTTGAGATGGACTGGTGACCTTTGGAGGTCCCTGTGGAATAGGCTCCAGCCATCCTGGAGATGTGATTTGTGGGACATCTCTGCAGAACAAAAGGCTTCGTATATAATGGGATTTCTGTAACATTTTCACCTTCACAAAAAAAAAAGTGTTGCACCATTAATTTGCATTTTGCACTTGGCCACATTGCAATTTCAATAATAGTCATATAACTAGAAAGAAAGAAATGGGGCCCATAGAAACACAAGAATGCATCAACTTCAGCATTTTGCCAAACAGACAGCTGCCTAGTTTATTCAGGGCACGTGTGGGGTAATGTGTTTGTCTTTTGTGAGGAAATTGTGTGCGACGGTGGCGCCAAATTCAACCTGGATCCGTCCTAACAGTGGGTGTCGACCCAACTCGCTGCCTGCATGTACAGTATGTGTGAGGCTTTGCCAGTGAATATGTTCCTATTGTACTTTTTTGTTTTTCTTATTTCATGTGTAGGTACGAACAACTGATGATGAGTTCATACCAGAGTCGTCATTGACTCAGTGCATTGTGCTCACAAAACAAACCTCACACTGCACACGATGTTCTCCCCGTCTGACGTCAGGGTATTAAGGACAGGAATTTTATTTTCTAAGACTCCAGATAGATTTAATATACAATGCAATCGATTTAATATGCTTTACAGCCCTTTTGCTTTTTAAGCCAGGCTCCGTCCCGTCCAAATATGTAGATTTAATAGTTTGACCCTCTGCAATCTAAGCAAGCTTAAAGTCTGCACATGTGCGTACATTCTGTTCCTTTCACACATAAATGGAATGCGGCCACATGTATAAAATGATGGATACGCATACACACTCACTCTGACGTATTCACATCCGATTAAACTCGCCTCCTTTATTCCAGGATCACATGATATGTATTTGAGCGTAACTCCTTCGAACAGACACGTACAGCACATAGCATGTTTCATGATGATCATTCACAAGGACAATTTCATTTGTCATTGTGCTCCAGCAGCTGACCTTCAACCTCATATTTCCAACAATCTCTGAGTCTTATCGCTTCATATTAGCAAGTTGAATAATGGAAGGCTGGTTTTTCCATTTTTATTGCAAGACTCGCGTACGAATAATTGTCAGTCTTGGTCCCTTAAAATGCAAAAACTGTGTTTTTATGGATCTCGTATTTATTGAAGCTGTTCTCAGGAGGTAATATTAACCGATCGCACTGACAGTCGTGAATACATTACCTAATTATAGATAAAGATAACACGTGGAAACCATTATGGTTTGAAGACGGGTGGCAGCCTTAATCCCTGTCCTTCATTTTTGCTTTAGTGTAATGCAGCTTCTTGTTGAAGGAGGGACCGTACGTATGTTTAATAGAAAATCTGAGGCAGTGAACAGGTAACTTTAGGACTCTGAGAGTGTATTCAGCAGTTTCGAGGACAAAATATTTATCATATTTCCTCTCTGTACTCCAACACTTAAGGTGCTAACGATCTAGAGATGCTGTTTGTCTTCTGTATGGCTGTAACTGCTGTAGAATGATTAACCTCTATAGTTATAACTTTAGTGTGTGGGGTTACTGCAATATATGCCATCTGTTTCACAGTAATCCAGCATACCATCATGTAATATAAGTCAATATTTACATGACTGAATGCTTAGTTTGCATTGTGTAAGAAGATTATGTGCACCAGCATTATTGTGGAATGCACAAAACTGAGCTTATCTCTGTTACTGAGAGAAATAATAAAGCCTTGTGTCTTTTTTTAGTCTCTTTGTTTATTGTTTGTGTTTCAAGATAAAAACTAATAATTCATCTGTCTGTTAAACCATTTAGTGTTTGTTTGGCAAGTGATTTTTATTATTGTTTATAATGTAGATAATATGAGGGTTCTGTTCTTTGTGCAGAGTTACATCAGCTTTAAATGTCCACATGATGAACTGCTTCTGACAGCTGCTCATACGGTCCAAGCATAATGAGCTTTATTACTATCGGGGGTAAATCTGCAGGTCACCATGCTCCTCAGTGTCTTCCTGAATTCTCTGCCAGGTTGACCTTCAGTGTCCACCTTGGCTGCATCCCGCCTGCATGTCGGTGGAAATTTACAGTCGCTCTACAGAAGGGCCTTGTTTCATTGCTCTTTTGGTTGAATTCAGCGTGAGGGAAATGAAGTATGACGTACAAAGATGTATTGTTTTGTAAGCGATTACGTGATGCCACAGTGCACTTCTCTGGCTCCTCACCACCCAGGATGGTCTCTGTTTATGTTTGCATTGTTAATTATTGCTGCGCTTTAGCCCATAGAGATTCTATTTGGTATAAAAACAGAGTTTATCTAGAAAAACAGGCCAAGAATACTACACAACTCATGCTTTCTACTCTTTCAGTGGAAGGTTTTGTAAGTCCGTCTGTGTCGGCGTCATCATGACAACGGGGGTGTTGGCTGCTGTTTATACGTCTGACTGGATGTGGACAGATTTCGTCACCGTGACGTGTCGCCACTGTGGAAACTTTGCAGCTGTGTAGTTGAGAGTTCTGTGTTTTGTGGGTGTTTCACATACTTCTTTCTGAGTATGTGAGCGACAATGAGTGAAATCAAACATCAGCTCACAGTGATGCTTACTGTAACACACACATTGTGACATAGCAGGTGTTCTTTGCCTCACCATCTTTGTGGGACACTTTCTAGCAACCATACAGGAAGTTGGATGGGTGCCCACTTAGGGGGTTAGTGGGACAGTGGAGGTACACTGTAAAGTGCCTTTATGGGAGATTTAAGGGGCCAATATTAGTTTATAATGTTGCAGGGACCCCAAGCATTTGCCTGGTTTGCTTCTTCTATTAGAGACACTTCTGCTTGTGTCTCTGTCGGTACTGATATGAGGACTCATGTAGTAATGACTAATGAGTAATGTAATAAGCGATATCAGGGGTGGGCAATCCTGGTCCTTGAGGGCCACAATCCTGCATGTTTTAGGTGTGTCCCTCTTCCAACACACCTGATTCAAATGATCAGCTCATCATCAAGCTCTGCAGAAGCCTGATAATGATCCTGATCATTTGAATCAGAGGGAAACATCTAAAACATGCAGGACTGTGGCCCTCGAGGACCAGGATTGCCCACCCCTGAGCTATATGATACACTGAACCCCCAAGATAATAATAGTGCTACACATTTTAAATAAAACATACTGAAGGTTGTTCACACACTCAGCTTGTGAACATCGTTTACAGTAAGGTATAGAAAATCAAATTTAGGATAAACTGATCTCCAGCTGCTGATGAGCTCAACTGAAGTCAGTCACAGCTGTTTATATGTTAAATTACCTTCCCTTCACCTTGATTTAACGCTAGCCTGATGATAGCTCACCCTCTGTTGACCCCAAAGCCTCTTGTTGCACACACAGTGGCAGGTCCATTGGCAGTGGATTTCAAATGTCAGAGAAATTAGTTTTTTTTTAAGTTGTTGATTTAGTTTAGCCAATTTATGTTAATGTAATCCACTCAGCCTCTTAAGGGCATGCATTGTTTGATAAAGTTTAATAATGTTAATGACTATATCAGTTTGTTAATTTCCATCTTCTCTCTGCAGGGACTCTCTGCATTTATGGTTACATGAATGTCAGCGCTGCAGGCCAGATGCCGGTGATGGAGGAGCTTGTCAGTGAGAGGTGAGAACTAATCAGCTGTTCTATGGTATAATCGCTGTGTTTGTGATTGACTTCTTCCTGACAATGGTCACACGCCTTAATAAACAACACATAAGAAGAGCCGCTCTGTAGATAGTTCTTCAGAGCAGAACTTATGACATTTTAATGAGTGCTTTTCCACTTTATTGGCACTAAAAGCACTTTAAGATGCGCTTCTCATCCACACACACATATAGATGCTGCTGTTGGGAACAACTCCAGGTTCACTGTCTTGCCCAAGAACACTTCAGAGTGGTGGGGCATCGAACCAGAAACCGTGTAATTAGTGGGCAGAGCTCAGCCACTTGAGCAATATTCAGGAACATTTGCAGCTTTAAATGTATTCACTCACCTAAAGATGGCAGTTCTGGTTGTTGTGCTTCTTGCTTTATAAGTTGACCTTCAACCTTCATTGTGGAACTTTTGTCTCCTTCTTCTGGCAGAGAGAGCAACGAAACACACACTGTCGACAGGTGTCTTGTCAGCGATGGTTTTCCTTTTAAACCTTTTTCTTGGATGCTTCCTAGGTTTTTTCCACCATAGGCTCAAGTATAGTTTAAGTTTCTGTAGCCCAACGTGTTGCTACCCGGGATGCTGGTTGATGTAAAACATGCTGCTGCTGGTGAGCTATAGCGACCACATTTAACACTTCGGCACACTGCAAAAGACTCACCTGAACATCAAAGACTCAACATTACATTGTCACTTGCAATCACTTTGGACGTGGCTGTTTGTTAGAAGTACATTTAAAGCCAACACGAATAAATACTTTTGTGATTTGTGGTAGTGGAGGTGAACGGTGTAGCACTAAAATACACTTGTTCCTTTCTGTTTTGTTGCCCCATCCTAATCTTAAAGGGAAAAAACAACCAAACAAAACAACAAATATGAAGTTTCTAGCCCCACACGAGGCACAAGCCATACTCTCCTGGCTTAAAACCCTGTGATGGACTTTGTGCCACCATCATATCTACTCTGACTGTGAACTTTGGCACCTGAGTTTTACTTTTTTGTTACAGTTTCACAATTTACTGAAACGCTTCATTACTGTGTAGCTGATTACAGCACCGTATGCAGTTTACTGTATGTAGTGTTGCCTCTGTATTTAAAGTTAACTGCACCTATAGTTGCCTTTATATTACAACATTTTCTTCTTTTAAAACGTGTTAGCTGTGGATTGCAAACATACATCATGAATAACAAAGTGTCTTTAATCCTCCATATACCACCTAAGTACCTAAAACAGTCATATTTAGACAGGTTACATTTTTGTTGATTAAGAACATTTACCCAAAAGCAACAAATACTGTGTAGTCTATTTAATATGTTTTAGCAGTGCCGGCCCTGACCAATGTGGTGCCCCAGGCAAGATTGTAGTTTGCGCCCCTAGCATCACAGTGAATTTCACTCCTAATTGTCATACAGTAACACAAACTGTATGCATGTATTCAAGCTTTTATTTAAGTATAAACAACACACTAAATGAAACTGAAGAAACAAGTCTTTGAGACACTCCCTGGCTAACTGACGTGTATTCAGGCAAATATTTAACCACAAGCGCCGATGCAGGTCCTCTACCGTTGTCTTCAGACGTTAGCAAAGACGGTTTGCTAACGTCTTAGCTGCTAACCTTAGCAGCTCAGACGCTAACGTAACATCTTTGCTCCGAACGTTAGCAGCTAAGACGCTAACGTTTTCGCTGCTAACGTTAGCAGCTAAAACGCTAACGTAACGTCTTTACTGCAAACGTTAGCAGCTAACGTCTTTGCTGCTAAAGGTTGACACATACTTGCCTGAATACATGTCAGTTAGCCTGGCAAGCTTGTGGCGCCCCCCGTGGATGTCGGCGCCCTTAGCATTTGCCTATACTGCCTATTCCTAGGGCTGGCTCTGTGTTTTAGAAGCCAAGGAAAAATTATTTGATGTAATGTGAAAAAGCCAAAAACTGTAAAAATGGCCTCCAGTGCATCAATATAATGTTAACAGTAATACTCCTCGTTTCCTACATCATGCTCTTAAACAGTGCTGCATGTATTGCTGTCCACATTGTCAGTTTTTATAGAGGTCCTTCTGATTTTTGGCTCTAAAAATGCATCTGATTTTGCAGTTTAAATCCATATTTTGATCAAACAGTACACTGCTGTTAGAATTTAATTTAATTGCAATGTAGCCAAAACACTGCAACTAAATAGAGTACAAGTAACAAAGACATCCTCCCATAATCCCATATTAACAACGTGCATTTGCTGACACCAGCTGTACAAAAACACAATCCAACATTACCTCCAGCCACGATGCCTCTGCGTTGTTCTGGGCCAGATGTGTGATATTTGCATTGACACGAACTCCTTTCTGTTCAGTAAATGTCTTCATCTGAGGAAAATAGCAGACATTACCGCTCCATTGAGTAATAAACCTCAAAAGTCTCCAAAACCTGCAGCTCAAATATTAATCAGCGGCCTCGCTTCCTGCTTCAAGGGCATCTCATCTTCAGATATTTGGTTCAGCTGAGGAAACAATAGACAGCGTGGGATTTGTGCTGCGCCGCTCGCTGCCTCTGTAGTCGTCTTGCCCTCAGGCTTGTTGGTTTGATTAAAATGGCTCAAACTGTTGGGTGGTCTTTTCTCTGCCTGTTTTTATTTTTTTATTTTTTTTCTGCTTTGGAATGTAAAAAGAGTCCTTTTATAGTTTCCTGTGCTTGGTTAGCGTCCTTTAGCCTGGAGGGTGAGAGGGAGATGAGAGTTTTCCTTAAATCATCACTGTGAAGGCGTACTTGGACTGCTTTTCTCCGACTGCTAGCTTCGACTCACGGACCCGCAGACGGATGATAAAAGAGAAAATGATTCATAGAGTGAAGGAGATGCAGATAAAAGGCAGACGTGCGCTACTTCAAGAGTGCAGAGACAGGAGAATAGAAACAGCACACGCCGGAAACACACTGATGTCACTGGAAATACTGAGTACAACTGTGTTTCTACTGTTGTACTCAACGACAACAAACATCTTTTTTTTTTAGACATTTTGGTCTTCACACTCTGGCTGGCTTAGCATAAAAAACATTTTGCTTATTTTATGTTTTTTTTATTTATTTATTTATTTTATTTTTAAATGTAGATGCCCACCTGTTGCTGCCATGGCAACAACGACCCTCTTTCTAAATCTACAAAGATCTGCAGCCCTAAATTGTATATTTTTAGTTTGAACCTTCTGAACCCCAAAAACCCATCGGCGAGTTTGTGCAACATACTATTTAAAAACTAAAAATAAAATGAAAAGCCTAAATATGCCATTTATCAGAACTAGAAACTATAAAAACATCAAATAAATGTTGGATTTTAGCTTTCAGATGGTCCTTGAAGTACCTGTTTGTAACATGATTTTTCGTTGGAAGCTTAATGTGAGCTTAAATTGGAATATTTTTAAAAAAAATCACCTTATTTTACACATCTTGTGCAAAAAAAAAAAAAATTTAAAAAAGCTGTTCACTTGGATTAGATTCTGAAAAAAACAAAACAAAAAACAAACAAAAAACCCAAAAGAAACGGTTTCCTCAGATTAGATTCTTAAAATAAATAAATAAATAAATAAATAAAAGTTCTCCTCAGCACAAAATGTGAAGAAATCTGACAACTTTTTAAGTTTTGTAAATTACAAAGAAAATCAAGATAATTCTATTTTTAAAAAATTATGGCATTTTTGCTTCATTATTCTGCACAGAAGACGTTCTGAGTTCTCTCTACTTGTAGCCATGATTGTGTTGTTTCCATAAAGATGCAGGACTTTATATTTCAGGGAGAAGTTTTCCCACAGCGAAGAAAAAGACAAAAACCTGCAGAAACTGCGTCATGTTCAGAGGGTTAGATGATTAAATGCTTCTTGACTTTACAAAGATCTCATTATATTTTGGAAGTACTGTCTACCTGGTGGGCTGCAAGGTGGAGCAGTGGTTAGAACCGTTGCCTCGCCGGTTCGC
>NW_007577818.1:153882-156370 GCF_000690725.1 Stegastes partitus
CAGTAGGATGAAGGTAGCAGTTCACCTGTGGGAGGCAGAACTGCAAACTTGAAATATAATCGTTACTGGATACAAGGGCGGCGGATTTGTTTCAGAAGTCGAGGGACCAAAGTAACGAACGTTTGTGTTTGTTTCCATGTGTGAAGTTGTATGTAGCGTCCGCTTCAGTGTGTCTTGATGCTGCAGAGGTCGTAACAAACCAGTTGTCCAGCAAAAAGAAGGCAGAACTTTGTGTTACACCAAACATGCCGTGTCTCCCCGGACCTATCTTGTTGTAGGTAGCCCAGTAAAGGATTGTAAGGATCCTACAGACAGCAAAGTGAGTGCATGTTTCACATATAAATGACAGTGTGGGTGCAGAGAGATGCGTGATAGTGCCACGTTATAGTTCAGCAGTGCAGATTATTGACAGTCAGGGCAACAGAGGACCTGCACCGTCCAGTCCCGGCATGTTTTTGTTGCCGTGGGAGACAGAGAGTGACAGAGAGGGGAAGAGAAAGTGAAAGGTGGACACAGCCGAGCCACTCGCATGCAGTGTTTCTGTAACTTGTTTAAAAACTTAGTCAAAACATTGTTTGGTCACTTTTTGACCCGACCCCGACCCGTCGGGTTCTGCAGGTCGGCAGGATTCTTAACCACCGGTTTCTCTGCGTTCTCTTTCTCGGTGTCTTGTTGTCTTCCTGCCTCGGCCTCCTGTCCTTCGAGTCTTGTCCTACTTATGCTTCTGCTCCTCGTCTGTGGACTGAAATGATCCACTGTTGTTCCTGTAACGGTTCGCTGGGTGGTCGCTCAGCTGTTTAGCATCCAGAGAGTCAGGCTTACAAACATGAACAAACTGGTGTACAGCTGATGAATATGCAGACAGCACATCAGCTGTATGATATCTCGTGTGTTATTCTTGATGCATCATCCTACAGACAAACACTCATACATCAGTAAACACGCTGTCGCACTGGGACCGAGAGTGTTTTTAATGCCAGATTAGCAGCATTAGCATCGTTCATCCATGTTCTTAACTGGTGGAGACACTATCTACTGTTAAACTACCAGGAGGCAAAAACTTCTATTTCTCACATCATCACACATGTTGCACTTCATGGCATCACATCTCTGTCTTATGTCTTGTTTACCCCACATGTATGCAGTATAGTGTATGTACACATGTTGGAGGTTGTCTGGCACAGCTACACCTTTAACATCAGTTTAAGTGCCAAATGTGCTCCACATCGTGTGCAATTACCTGCCTAAGATTTGGAAGTTTACTCCTGACCTGACAGAGTGTGAGTTTTTAGCATAGACTGTATAAAAGATGGACGTAGCNATGGATGGATGGATGTCTACCAAGTAAAAGTTGGTCTCATTTGTCCAAGCAAGTGTGTGTTCCATGTCTCTGTGTGTTCAGTAGAGTTACAAGAATTAATCTTTCAGTACAGGCATCGCACAAACAGAGACTGGATCAGATCATATCGTTGCTCATAACACACAGTAGCATTAAAGTCAGATTGAATCCTTTGAACCTGATTGATAGAAGTTGCATCAGAAACTTCTTGCAACTTCTGATGTTGCGTCACGCTTTCATCATGTTTAGATTTTTTTTTAGTTATTTTTTTCAATGTCAAAAGCAATTCAGAAATCCAAAGTGTGAATGCTGGTTCTATAATCAACACACTTCAGTGTAAGGAACTGTGATGAAGAGACAAACATGATTATGTTCCTCTTTCACTTCAGCATCAAAAGCAGGATAAAGTTTGAAAAGTGGATCAACAACAAAATCAATTTTTTTTTTCCTTTGCCAGAGGTTCAAAAGTAATTTATATTAAACAACTGCAATCCACAAAAAAAATCATGATTTCATTGTTAGTGGAAGGTGGAATGATGTGTAGGTTTAAGACGGGATTAAAATAAGGCAATTAATGTGGGAGGCTGCGCTCTCTGCAAGTGTAGTGAGACAAGCTTGTTGTTTATGAGATGGAGCTACTTGACCTAGATCTGCGCTCCGGTGTTATGAATGGGATCCGTTCCTCGGTGACGGCTGTCTCTGGCAGCCTTGAGAGAAACCTAATGGCTCCAGCAAACTGTGATTTATGATGGAGTGTCAGGCTGTCCCACGCAGCGCCCTACATACATACATACATACATACATGCACCCTGGTGTAACGCATGTAAAGCAGTGTGGTTACGCATGTGTTACATGGTGTTGGCAGCACATGTTAGTATGGAGTGGTAGACTGGTGACTCACATTCATGCATTAAAGTGGGAAAGATCAGGAAAGTGACTGCGTGAGTCACTTTGGCACTAAACATTCTTTTAGGGACCAACGGCTAAAACAACCGAAACCTGAAAAACTAAACACCGTAAATCGTTTTCATGGTATCCCCTCCACCTCTGAGAGTGACTGATAAATAAAGCTGGAACAGGCATAAATAAATACCAGCATTTGAGTATGGAGCCCCTCCCACCAGAGGGTCGCACACGCTTGATAGTTAG
>NW_007577818.1:158018-188730 GCF_000690725.1 Stegastes partitus
AGAAAAACATCCTGAGCTGTAGGAATGCAGTATTTGGTGATCTGTGATCACTTCTTTTCCAATTCCAGTCTATGGGAGCCAGGGCTTTTTGGAGCCAGCAACCCGCGGACGTAGTGATATTGCAGGTTTTTGACACTTCCGGGTTGGTTTCATTTTTCAGGGCCGGTTGCTACGTCCATCTTTTATACAGTCTATGGTTTTTAGAGATGATTTGGGAGCATAGCAGGACCTACTGTTGGCATGTTTGCAGCGAACTTGAGTCTCACCACTATACATATATATATATATTTTTGTTTGTATGTTTGTTTTCAGAATTGCAATCAGTTATTAACTCTATATACAGTCTGTTTTAAATTGCACCTTCCTCTCTGATAAATGTGCCTTTGTAAATAACAAATGCAACCTCGAAATTGAGGCCCGTCTTTATTATCACTGTCACGAAATTGGCAGTTTACGAGCATGGCCACTGAGGTGCATCCACTGAGGTAAATAAAAAGGAGGAAATGAAATGCAAAACAACACAAGAGCTGGACAGAACTGGGAGAGAATGTCAGTGCGTGTTAGAGTAGAAAAAAACAAATTACCGTTTTCAATTTAGGTTGCAGTCAAATGCAGAGAATTACCCAGGATGTACTGCGGGATCAGTTGTGAGTGTGTGTGACACATGCACGCCATAGTGGTACAAGCTTGCATACCAGAGTATTTACTGTATTGACGCCCTCGGGCAAAGCGTTCAGATGTGTTTGATTACCGAGCGTGGCTCATAGTGCGTAACCCAGTTCCTCTAAAGAAAAAGGATTTGATCAGTGGAGACCATTTAGCAACACCTATGCTTGTCAACAGGGTGAGACGATACATTTTTCATGTCACACTTTTTTTTTTTAATGTAATAGCATTGCGTAGGTTTGTGCAGATGGTTTGAAGTCATTTCGCCTCAGATTCTGTTTATCGTCCCAATCGCTTGTCACCTTTAGTTCACAGGTACATTACAGCATGTATATAACTGTAATGAAAATAATCCAACGCTGCTGAGAATGTAGGTTTTTACATGTCAAAGGCTTTCCGATGATGTAGAATATTAATATATTATGTGTTGTACTGGCGGAGTGACATAGTCGAGTTGCAGGATTGCTTAATAGTTTCCAATATTACAGGTTTTTTAATTCCATAGCTACAGCAAGACATCAACCAGCAGCAAACATCATGCTGTGTTACCTTGCAATAGGTTTTGAGTTTACTCAGGTATGTGTTGTCTTGCAAATCACAGAGAATGGATGATCTGCAGTGTGGTGCATGAGGGGATGTGTTTGTGAAGTGTGTTGCTGTGGCAGAAAAGCACTGGCAGGGTGTTGTATGAAAAGTAGTCCCACTTTAAGAGCCTATTCTGTTGGGCATTATGGTCTGGCTGCACCTCAATATCCTTCTGCTTTTGGGAAAAAAAAACAAAAGACTGGTTTGTTTGTATTTGTTATTTGTCGTTGTGGGCGGGGCTAAGCGAAGGATGCAGCTTCAAAACAGTGACGGTGGATGAGCACCATCAATAAAATGGAGATTGGAGATAATTACTGTTGTTTTGTTTTTAGTAGCAAAAAAATAGTACCACACAGATGGCAGAAGAGAAGGACAAAGCTGCCTGAAATTAGCGAGCGCTGCCAGGCTGAGACCCGCAGCCTACATCCAGTGAGTCAGACGACTTGCAAATGAGCAACGGCGAGCACCTTTTTTAACTTGAGGCACTTAAAGCAGATGCACAAAAATGGTGGCGAGCTCTGGAAAAGGTGACGGGTGCAGCCATTCTCCATGCAGCAGCATACGCTCTCACCTAATAGGGGACAATTGAAAATAAGCGGCTGGTGCTATGCGGTAATTGCTCTGCACTCGCTTTTCTAACGTACAGGTGCTCAGAGTGCTTTACAATGTTTGTCATTCACACAGCAGTGCGACAGAGCTGCCATACGAGGTGCTTGTCTGCCATCGAGAGCAACGTCGGGTTCAGCGTCTTATCCAAAGACTCTTTGTTACACGGAGGGCCCAGGGATCAAACGAGCAGCCGACACTCAGCCATGTGGAGCATACTGTCACTGGTTGAAACTACAGCAAGAGCCAGAAAACCAGAGGAGCTGGTTCGGAAGAGTGTCGATTGTGGCTGTGAGACATGTTTTAAATGGTCATGTGCGGCGATGGTTGTGATGACTGGAGCACTCTAAAGATGCTACTGTATATCTAAACTCCTGTGGTGAGCTGTTGTAGAAGCACCAGAGGTTCCAGTAGTAACAGCTGGATATATCCATCGCGCTATAGAATGAGGCACATCAGCAGCCGAAATGCACTGCATTCAACCACAGCAGCAGGCAGAGCACCTGCAGCTGTGCTCACAACCAGCAGCTGGATGCTGTCAGAGATCAGCCTTTTAACATGAGTAATGAGAGCTAAATGCATCACTTAAAGTATCAAATGATCCCTCCTGTGCGGGTGTTTCCTTAAAATGGCAGCGTGTCTTAACTGGACTGCACCAACTGAATGTGGAGCAGAAGGAATGCAAATCTTGCATGTAAAAAGCAATCAAAAGAAAACCTCCGCTGTGACCTTTCAGCGACTCTGTAGTAAGTTAATATATTTTAAAAGTGTATTTCCATGACAGAAATATCCTGCAAATTAAGGAGGTTGAAAAATGTTGATTGCAACAAGTTTTTCATTCATTCCATTTAGTAATATTTGCTTAAACAGCGAACCTTCCACAAGCACAGGATGGAATGCAGATATTAAGCAGGTTTTGTTCTCTTTGCTGTTTTGTGTACTGTGGTGCATGCAGTTTAACGTCTGTTTGTAATGTGTGGCGCATGCTGCTTCATAAATAGGTTTTTCTTCTGTCTGACCTTATTTTTAGTGTTATTCAGTTTATCTTACAGTGCAGACCAGGAGGCTTGTTTAGAAGTTACCCTAATGCTAGTTGTAAGTCTTTCTTCGTTTCATTTTCAGAACTGATATTTCTGCATGCCTTGTATCTTGTTTTTTAATCTGAATCTAGGATTTGGTGTTTTAATTACCTGTTTCATTACAGATTTGTAAAATTTAATTGCACGATATGTTTGCAATTAGTGTTTTTTGTGCATTAATGGTGGAGCTGGCAGCAACACTATCTTTTAGTCAATGACCAGTTTTTATCTACTTCACTAACAGATGGGATGGTAGTAAAACAAACATCATGCACATGCTTCAGTAAAAACACATTAAAACAAACATATTCCATAATTCCACCTGAAACTCTGTGAAAGAAGAACGCCTCTGCACATTTCCACGGCGTGTCACACGATAGCTATCTTTAACCAGCACCTAATGTTTTACACGTCAAACACATCCTGCAACGTAATAGCTCATGTCAGGGACTTATGTGCGACCGCCGAGCTCCATCATCCCGGAACAGGCAGCTGAGTTGGAGCCATAAGTCAATACGATGCAGTCATTCAGACTGGCGGTGATCAGATAGCAGGGAGCTTCTCTTTCCTCTCCTCGAATCAGCTTCCCCCTCTCGCTCCGCTGTTTACTTTCCGTCTCCGCATCACTTCAGGTGTCCTGTGACAGATCCTGTTTTCTGGATGATTGCTTTCAACAGGAAAGTTCAGCATGAAACCCAAACACAAAGCAGGAGCGGGGTCGCCTCTGCCCGCCGGCGTTGTTACAGTAAATTTGTCACTTGGTTTGCTCATTCATTAAGCGTTATGCATGTGTTTGTTCATTTCTAAAAAAAAGTTGCAGTCCATGTTCAGGCAAAATTACTGCAGTACGTCTTTCTCTCTGATCTTTGTTTGAACAATAAACTCCACAAAATGCAGCATTTCAAGCACAGAAATGACCAAACAGCCAAATGTTATGAAAAATCCATATAAGACATCATTATTTGCTATAATTACACACTGTAAACAATAAATAGAATTCTATGAAGTATTACAAATTATCATAACGTGCATTAGTCATACATCCATACCTGTGGAAGATATGTAGAGGAACAGATTTCAGCTTTAGAAAATATTTACATGCATTCAAAGATTTATTCATGGGCATCAACAGAGTTAATGTTTAACGGCACTAAAGGCCACTAATTAGAGTATCTGTGGGGATAAGAGGAAACTGCTGGTTGCGCTGTTGGAACAGAGTGTTACATCAGTTTGAAAACAAGTCTACGTACCTGAAAATAAAACAGGTTGGAAAAAAACACGCACGTGACCGTTCAAGAAATGATTCATGTCAGTGTGTTCTGATCCGCTATTATTATGGTTCTGATGATAAAAACTACTGGTAGACATTAAAAAAAAAAAAGTCAATAAATTAAAAACATTCTCAAAAAAAAGAAAAGTGATTTTCAGCCCAGAAGCTATAAAAATAATAAAATATTGGATTCTCTCCCTCAGCGTTTACATATAGTGCTAACAGTCCTCTTCTCTGGCCTAAACTCTGTGTTCTTTTTTTCCGAGGTAATGTGCATCCATGCATGCTGTGACAGTACTGGGGATCCATTCATCATCTATCACCTCGAGCCATCTGTGGATAATTTTGACGTATCGCCTCCTCACAGCAAAGTCTGTCTTACTGTATTTCTATCCATCCATTCGAGTTCTACTCATGCCGTTTCGGTGACTGTGTTGCAGAGTGCAGACTTGGCAGAGAACATAGTACGCCATCATTTTCTTTCAAAGACTGAATAATTCATTCAGCAACTGCTTACATAATCTCAATAAGAAATCCTCCATTCACATAAAAACAGAAAAGCATTTACTGATGCATGAAGCTGAGCATGCACGCGCACAAACCGTGGCAGTAAAAAAACATTTTAAAAAAAACCCCCAAAACAAACAAGCTTCCATTCAACTCAGACGGGATCGTATCTGTGAATCGAAGCACACTAAAGATGCTGTCAAAATCTCCTGCGATGAAACCGAAATCTGTCAAGCCCCTGAGTCTGTTATTCTCCCAGACGGAGAGGAGTCTGCAGGAGGTGGAGAGAGTGTGTGTGTGCACTCCATTATACAGTGTTTCCAACCCGTTTGCGTTCATGCCTGACAAGGTGATTTATCCCACCTGTCACTGATAGCTGTCCCGGCCACGTGCTGCTTCAGCCTCCAGTGCCTCCTCCTGCACTTTGATGATTTTCTTCCGGACAGCGACGCACAACTCGAAAAAAAACCCTCCATCAGCCTGTTCGTTCACTCGTCTCCTCTCGTGTTCCTGCAGCTCGCTGTGGGTGTGGCCAAGACCGGCAACAAGGTCGCGTCCTCTCAGTTTGTGGGGGAAAGGTGAGGGCATGTCTGCAGTTAGGTACAGAACAAAGCTTTTATGCAGAATGTCGCTGAAGCTGAGCGACTTGTGTCATCAATCGATGGAACGACTTTAACCCTCTGAACCGTGAAAGGCGGGTTATCTGGCACCGTTTATTAGAATCAGAAGCTGTAAAAACTGAAAGAACTGTTGGATTTTCCTTCAATCACTCACCTGTGACATGACATTCTGTGAGAAAACCTGGTCAAGCTTAACATTGTGAATCACTTTATTCTAAAAGTCCAGTTTTAAAATGAACCAACTGGGCTGAACTGAATACTAAATATCTTTAGTATGTTGAGCCCCAGCTTTGTATAGTATCGGTAACACCTGGTAAAATGATCTAAGTGCTGATTCCAATTGATCTATTTTTACATTTTTGTAAAGTAAGTTAGAAACAAAGTCAACTTCCATTTATTCTTTTTTGTGATGTATAGTAATACAACAGTGGCACAAAGGACATTTGTAGGTTCTCTTGCCATGGTTGTGTTCTGTGCAGGACTTTATATTGCAGTGAACATCAAGCCCACAGTGAGTAAAAAAAAAATGTTACAGGAGCAAAAAACACCCAAAACTGCTTCAGATTCAAAGAGTTAACATAATACAGGAGATGGTATTAACAGAGAAATATTCTACAACTTCCCTCAACTCTGCAAGACATTTTAGTTTAGTTGTTTTTTTGTGTGTTCTCAGTTGCAGATGTTCCAACAGCAGCATGTGCTTTGGTGCCTCCACTGGACTCATGTGTCCAGCTCCAAATGACAGACAAGTGGTGAAAACAGTGAAGCATTTGGCATTAAGCATTATTACTTTATTTTTATCAGGAGTTGTTGGAGATGAATGCAGACAGCTCAGTCAGTTTTATATTATATTAAATACATGTTAGATCTGTGCCGGTGCTGTTTAAAATGCTAACATCTGGAGTTATGACATCATCATTTGTGTGACTCTTGTAGTCCTTCAGTAAGTTTTTAGATTCAGTGTATTTAGTTAAGCTTGAAGATTTTGTGCTCAATAATACAGCACTGCTACATATTTATTTTGGAAAAGGAAGCTTGACTTTAATGTTCCTAGCTGTGACCCTGAGGCTTAGCGTTTGAGAAGACTGAAACGTATGTGCAGTCATATGTGTCAACCCCTTCATTCAGATGTCCACCTCTACTGTACGTCAGAGTTCATACCAAATCTGTATGGACTCAGAATGGTAGCAAAATGTGCCAGATAATAATACTTAAAAATGTGACAAAACCTCTAAAAGTGATATTCAACTTTATCATCGTACCGACAAAAAACAAAGAATACTGCACAAGGTGGCAGCATCCTGGTGCCAACAAACAAAAATAAAAGTTGCTGCTTACAGGTTTACATGCATGTGCAGCCATGGTAACTATAACTTCCTTTTCACATGAGACTTAAATAGTTTGCAGAATGTTTGTGAGGAGTAAAGCTAAGGAAAGGGAGATAAATGCCTGAAGGGGGGCTCTCACTTTTCATTCATCATCGCTGCACTCTTATAGTTTCCTAGAAGGTTCTTTAGAAAGAACACTAAGCTTGAGAACATCAGTGTTTTAATCTTCATTTTCCTGCTTCCTCTGCTCACCAAGAAACCCAGATATCATTTGCCATACTGACTGTTCATCCTGCTGTACCAATACGGGACAAAAGCAGGATAAATAAATGAAGTGAGACAACGACAATAGATACCTTGCAAAAGCGTCACTTCTGTTTTGGCTGCAGAACAAAAGCTTCCAGCTGAAGTCGGGCCGTTTGAACAGTGCAAAAGGAAGGGAAAAAAAAAAGAGAGAAACCTTGAGAAGGCGGGGGAGGAATGTCTCTTTGCCAGCATCTCCACTGAAACAAATATGTCACATTTTAACTTGAAGTGTAGAACAATTAGCTAATTTGTGCTGACAAGTGGCTTTGAGGTGCAGTCAACACAGTTCTCTTTGATACACACAGCTACAGACTGCTGCACGGAGTGATTGTGCTCTCACTGACACACACACACACACACACACACACACACACACACACACACACACTTCAGCAGTGGACATATGTATATATATATTATTTGATACACAACCACAGTATGTAATCAGTGCAAACAGAGACAAAATCCTGTGTACACGCTTGCAGCCAAGTCTGCGCGCACACACACACAAACACACACACACACCGACATGCGGAGGACAGCTATGCAGCAGCAGTCGGGGGTGTATTTTAACGATGTGGAGGAGGACTGGGAAACACTGCTGTTTGCTTTGGGTTTCTGCGTTGTGCCTTTAGCCGTGAGTGTCTTCACACTGCTGATCAAAGCTGTAGCAGCTGCTTGTCTGTGTGGAGGGGATTAGACCAGGAGAGGGGAAACAGTGGAGTTTAGCTTGAGGATGTGTGGATCTGAAAACCATCTATCCACCTCCCTGAACCACTCAGTCCGATCAGAGCAGCGTTGGCAGACGTACCTGATCCCCTGAAACTTTCTCCAGCTCGTCCTGAGGGATCCCCAGCTGTTCCCAGGCCAACTGGACGGTACCCCTCCAACGTGAGGCCAACCAACAATCGGGGTCTCTGCTCAGCCAGCTTGGCCTGGTAGAGCCCTAATGGTGGGTGGTCAGGTGGCATCCCAGTCAGGTGCCTGAATGAGGAGCAACTGTACTCTGAGTTCCACCTAAATGGCTGAATTCTTTATTCTGCTGCAGCGAGTGACGTCCGCCTCCCTGCAAATAGCACTCACTCTACCTGCTTATGTCCATGTTTCTTTTCTTTCAGTCAGGTCAAGGTGAGGGTGTGGATGCAGAGCGACCTGTCTGCCATTACCAGGAATCACAGCATCCTGCATAACAAATGTTCATTCAAACACAACAATAACAACATTTTAAGAAGCAGCAGAGAGGCCCAAATGCATCCAGGCGATTACACAGGCGCAAGATTATCTGCTAAATATTGTGTACTTAATCATAATTTAGCCCAAAATGTTGATACCACATCGTAGACCTGTGCGAATAAACGACAGCCATGTGATCGGGACGCTTTATCGGTAGTATTAACAAAATAGTTTGGTATATTCACTTACATGTGTCAGATGCACACTTCCATGAAAGCATATGTAAATGCTGGTAATAACCTCCACGCGTCCCAGGCTCCTAACAGCCCATCATATAATGGAGCGTCTTCATCCTCCATTGCTTCCCCTGTAGCTTCTGTGCAGGCGTCCCAGGTGTGGTAGGTGTCCTCCAGGTGTCCTCCAGGTGCATGTCACTCATTTTTATGTCTGTATCTGTGTATGCTGAAGTCCAAAGTGGTTAAATATTAAGGTAACTTGGTTTAATGCAAAATAAACCTCACATCTGCTGGCCTTTATCTAAAATAGCAATAATTACTTTTATCAACTGGAATTAAGTGTGTTTCAGCCATATCACGTATACATTCACCTTAAAACACACATCTGGGCATTATGGCACTTATTACTGAGACGTCTCCTTGTTCTAACAAAGCTTGGATTAAATGTGTTGTTTAAATAGTTAGCACAGCTTCATGGCTTCTTCTCACCGACCTTGTTTCCTCCATCCTCATCCTGCTCTCAGGACTCAAAGTGACTTGTGCGGTGAAATCACTGAGCGGACTGGAGTACCTGACATCAGCGTCTTAGTGTTGATCCTCGGGGCTGTGTGTTGGGGGAGGGCGCTCGCATTTCTCATCACATTTGATCCTCCCGACGAGATAAGACGATGAGTGCGCTGAAGAGAGACCTTTTCTCGGTGATGATTATCAGGCAGATGTGACAGACATGTCAAGTCTACCTGTGAAGGCCCGGATCTTCTCTAATTACACGTAGACGGATCTGAACCGAGTGGAAATCTTCAGGGGCAAATGTGCAGAATGTTAACGCGCAGAAAAAAAACAGATAAGAAAATGTCACTTTCAGATTAGCATGACAGAAAATGCGCTCTGCAATGTGTCAAAACCAAATTAACATTTAGCTGAAGCTTGGTTGGATTTTTCTCTTCCTTCTCAACAATCTCCTGCAGCAGTATCTCTGTAAATAGGGGATTCTGATGCTGTTTACAAAGCTGCACAGTGAAGGAAAAAGAGCTGTGAAAGCAGGTGTCGTGTTTCCTCTGGACATGCCATTCAGAAAAAGGACACCTTCTCTTTTATTACATGAACTGAGATGAAACTGTAGATGGGCGCCATCGTTTATTTCAAACCACATCCTCTGTGATTCCATGACAGTGCTGACCGTATCATTTGTTCAGCCACTACTGCTGCTGCTGCCCCTTGGCTTGAAACGTTAATACTTGTAGAGTCTGATGTCCTTCCTCTGCTGGAGACTGAAAATGATGCTCTTGATCTTTAATTGGCTTTCATTATATTTAATATATTTGATATCTACGCTCTTGCAAACCTACATCTTCTCATATAATCTCTGTATTTTGCTTGAGATATTATTTTTTTAAAAAACACTTAATTTCATGTTTTAGAAACTTCAAGATCAGAAAATTAATCATGTTTTCTTTTTTTTCTTAACATCCTTGCTGGCAAAGTAATTTATTCACACCAACCTTAAGACTGATGTTGAGTTGTAAAAAGCAAAAGTGAAGACATTGTCACTATTATCTCTAAAGCTGCAATGAGAAGATTCATTTCAGAGGTCAAGTTTGTTCACTTTCATGCACTCGTATGTTGATAACGTCTCCAGGAAACATGCACAGTAAACTCTCTAAGGAAACAGTGTGCATTAGAACATAAATTGAACCACTGTGCTATCAGTCTCTTGACCATCATGACTGACAGCACTTTGTTGTGTGAATGATTACATCAGTGCAAGCTTAAATAGTGTGTGTCAACATCTTGTGGTGTTTGCAATCACTGACATGTACAAAAACCTTGACTTTTAGGTGTTTAGTACTGATTTAACTTTGTTGATCTTGGTGTGAGGAGATATGAGGATGGAAGACGTGTTTTGTCCAATTTATAGGAGTAAAACTTTTATTTTTACACCTTTTGTCTGAAAGCACTTTGCAGAAGTTCAGATTTTAAGGAATCTGAAAGGCAAATATCTTCTGTTGTGGAAAGAGTAGGCAGGTTATTGACCTAAAATGTAGGCTGCAAATGTATTAACATTCACTGAAGACCAGCATGTTAAGGCCATCCTATAACAATCTGCTGAAGTGTCCTTTAGCAAGACACAATGAGTCTCTGCAGTCTGATGTCTGATCAGACACCGAAGCACAGCTCAGCCTGAGTCACTGAAGCACAGAAATATGCCCACAAGGTGCATCTTTAAGATGCTTAGCAGCTTTGTAAGAATTCTAACTTGAGCAGATGGTTGAGGTTTACTCCACCAGAACTCTTCTAGTTGTTTGACTGGATGAAACAGGAATCTTTGCATATCACATACATTTTTAGTACTGATGCAACAAGCAAATGATGCAAAGATGAGACAGAAAATAGTGTTGTTGTATATTACTTAAGAGCTTTATTCTGTTAGTTTTAATTATATTTGTGCATAATGTTACATCTTTTTCTTATTTATTTATTTAGACTCAAAGCTTTTCCTTGTCTAAAATAAGCTTTGATCGCCAGCTGATACCTTTATCCACTCTGGGTTATGCGTCTGAGGATACTAAGTGACCAATTTTTTGAAACTCTTATAAAGGACAATGAATATGAGCGATTGAGGACATCATATGCCGGCACAGTGACAAATACAAATGCTGTGTATCTTTTTCAGAGATAAAACATCTCAGGCTTTATCTTCTGTGTCAGCTCTAACGTAGACGACTGTTTGTGCGTCCATGTATCCAGGCTTTCTGGGTTCTGCTTTCCACTCCAGCTGTTACGTAATGTTTGAGAGAGACAGAGTAAAGCTTTGGGCCTGCTAAGTGGCATTTTTTGTCTGGTGTACCTACTCCAGGTTTGTTTCTCGCCCGTCTCTGCTGGTATTTTGGTGACTGGCTGTCGGCTCGACTGCGGCTGAGTAGGAGGAGGGCTGCAGTTGAGGGTGTCAGGAAGGATCAGGCTGTCCAGACGCCGCTCTGCTTTACCAAAGGTCCTGCTCTCAACCTGCTCGAAAGCTGGCTGGCTTTTTATGCGTACAGTCGGGACTGTGTAGAATTCTTATAAGATGGAAAGGACAACATATCAGTATTTCTTTCTGCATGGATGATTGCACAGTGTTTGGTACCTTGTCTGCACTGGAAAGGATCAGTTTTGACAAAGCTCAAGATTCAGCTATAACAAGTGATTTTACCTGAAGAGTGAGTGTGACAGCTCACCTGTGTGATGTGAGGAAAAGTGTTACTTATCATTCGACTCTGATCCTGTCTCTCTCAGCATTAATGTACTATGTTGTGTTGTGTTGATTGTGTCGCACACAGAGCAGTATCTCTAGTTTTTAGAAACTCTCTTACAATAAAACAACAACGAAGCAAAGCTCGTCTGATTAACAGTCACGTCGGAGAAAACTGTGCAGAGACAGTTTAGGTTGCATGACATCACATTCAAAGTGTAGCCTATATGAAATATGTTCTTGTTTCAGAATCTGTGGATCTTTGCAGGTATTCATCTGTTCACGCAACCTGCAGGCAGATTTTTTTTAAGCAACGGCATCAGAAACGTGGTGTTAATTATGTGTGTTCTGGTGGCCACACTCTGGTGCGTCTGTGTGTGTCTGTGCGAGCTTGAATGTGGGCGTATCAAGCGTAGTGTGTTAATGTCCTATTAACACTGTAAATTTCACACTTGGACCGAGACAGCAGGGAGGGCAGGCAGCTGGAGCGAATCAGACAGAAACAAAGGGGGTGTTTGAGCATAATTAACTGTAACTATAAATCACCAAGGTGTCCGTAGTGGATGAGAACAGATGAAAAGGAAACTTTATTATCCTTCATCTAAAAACACAGTCAGCAAGAACTGCCATCCACTGGATACTGAACCAACAACCCGTCCTGGTCCTGTTAATGATCAGTGTTCACAACCTTTTCCTTAAAGAAGCTGTTTACTCAAATCAAATTAAAACTTATTTTCTCAGCCTTACTTAAATGCAGTGGTTTTGAGAATACTCATACTTACATAGGGGCATACAACTTTAAACAACAACAACAACAATAAAACCACCAGCCTGTTACTGTCTAAATCCCCCTTGTGCTGACGAAGCAGCTCTGACCCATAGGGGCATATACACATCTTAATGTGCCTGGCACTGGGGCATTTGCAATGGAACCGTTGGGACTGGGCTTGTTCCAGTGCATCCTGTGGATGGAGTTTGAATAGTTTGGAGGTCTGGGCTGGCACCGTGGGCTTTTTGTTGTGTTCTTCAAGCCAGTTCAGTTTTCACAGTGTAGCACGATGTAGAGAATGAAAATGGAAGCTAAAACCAATCTCTACTGTTGTCTCATTGTTGTCTTCTATTCGCAGATTCACATGGCTACAAGAGCAAAAAAAAAAAAGGAAACTGGTTGGCTTTGCTGGAGAAAAAAAAGAAAAAAGGCATAGACTCTTTCTAATTCAGATTTTCAACAGTTGTTTCTGGAGTGTTAATGAAATGCAAACATGATCCTCACTACATGTTAAAAGTTATTAAAATACTGCTGAGACTATGTGTATATGTAGGAATTCCACAACTTAAGAGGTCTTCTCACTTTCAAATCTGAGCCTCTAAAGCAGGTATTGTTCTTGACTATCGTGAAGAGGGCACTGAGCTGAACCGTAGACTAGCTGGGTTCAGGATTAGAGGTAGGCTGAGCAACTCAGATGGAGTCTCTGGAGGGAGCTCAGAGTAAAAGTTCTGCTCATTCCCATTGAATAGAGCCAGCTGAGCTGGTGCAGCGTCTAATTAGACGCCTCCTGGGCGCCTTCCTTTGGAGATTTTAGAGGGAATAATAACTGGGAGGAGTCCCCAAGGCAGACCAATAACTCACTGGAGGAATTCTGTATCCCAGGAGGTCTTTGTCTGACACAAATCCAATAAATATAGTTGATGTAACAAAGGCAGATTTGTTTCATTATACTGTTTAGATTTGGATTTTTAAGGAGACTACCCCCTACAGGTTCTCTGTCGGAGGAATAAGAAGTTCACAGTTTGGCTGCGTGTCTTAGCAGCAGGGATGTGTGGTCTCTGTAGGTGGTGCAGCAGCTTTCATTGATTACCGTGACAAAGCTCAGCTGCTGCGTGCTGAGAGTAGATGCATCATGTCTGTGGAACGCCCCGTGGGCCGGTCCCCAAAATTCACTTATTCCCCCACATCTGTCACTTCACAAGTGCTGTTTGGCAGCATCACACACTTAGACAAGCAGACGAGCCTTCATCACTTCATCATAGTCACAAAAATGATGTTATCACACATGTAGGAGTCTGTCTAGACCGCTGCCTCCCATGTTAACACAATTCTAACACAATGTAATTCGGAGAAAACACAATTAGTACATATTTTATGACAGAAATATTCTGCTAGAAAAAGGTTAAAGGAGCAGTTCAGCATTTTGGGAACTCAAATGACTCACTTTCTAGAGAGTTGGATCAGAAAACCGGTTTTTGTCATGTTTGTGTGACACATGCAGCAGGGCCCAGTAGTTCATTAGCTTAGCTTAGCACACAGATTGGAGACAGAAAAACAATGAACCTAACAGTACTTCTGAAGCTCATTACTTACCTCAAGGTGTTTTGGTTACCACCTTGCTTTCAATCTTTATGCTTAACTGAGTTTATTGCGTCTTGCGTCCTTCTAACTGCATTGATTTACCGTGATGTTGACAAGAACCTGCACTGAACTGTGGGAAAGGGGCTTTAACTACCTGCCTCTTCTGCCTTTACTGCCCTCTTTGCTTGTGATCATCTGCAAAATAATCTTAAAGAGCTGATTAATTCCAAACAACTTGACATGACTTGGAAGCAGCCACATTCAGACGTCAAGCAGGAACACGTCATTCTAGTAAAGACACTGTGACGTGAGGGTCTTTTTGTTCTGCTAGCCTTTAGTAGCCTTGCTTGAGATTTTGGTTTACATTCATATAAATGCAGTAAAATGGAACTTTATTTTTCTTCATTCTATCCAGAGAAGTCGTACCGCCCACTGCATGCTGGTCAAACTGCTTTCAGTGTTTCAGGGAAAGCCACCGTCCCTTTACTTTTTGCAGTAACAGCAGAAAACTGAAGGTCAGCGTGTGAATCTAAATTAATGTGAAATGGACAGAATCGAAAGATGATAATTCTTCCAGTTGGACTTCTCTATTTGAAAAAAAAAGATGATCAAGTTGCTGTACGAGGTCCAGAGGCCGTTAATAGCAGTCTGGAAAGAAGGCCTGTGGAGAGAAGAGCTTTTTTTTTACATTCGTTTGACCCTGATTCTTTTTGCCTAAAGTGAAGTTTTAAAAGCCTGTCTGTGCTCAGCAAATGAAATGGCCCAGAATGATGGATTAATGTGGGTCAGTCATACCAAGGTGAGATTTGGACCAAGTCTGCAGATGCCGTTCCACCCCTTCTCCTCCTCCATCATCTCTATTTGTTCAATCTCACGGCTGTCTGTCGCAGTCAGATTGCGGCCACTGGTTTCTTTTTCTGGTCTCACTCTCTTTACTCTCAGTCTGCTTGTCTTTCTATTTCTGTCTCTCCTACACCTGTTAACCTTCTTAGTGACACTGAATCTCCAACGCATGTTTACCTTACTTTTCTAAGCCCTGCACAACCAATATGAGAATCCCTTTAGCTATACGTGCACTCAATATTGCACTTTTCTTAGACTTTCAGAGCTTTAGCAGAGAATTATCCCCAGGCAGGAGCCTCCACTCCAGCACACAGCAGTCCCCCAAAGTCCCAAAAATGTAAACCAATCCAACAGGAGAGAGAGAGATCAATATGAAATACGTTAGCTTCAGCTAGAGTTGTGCATTTTATTCCATATTACAGTGTGAACGCTGCAGCATTAAGAGTGCTCACGTACTCTGTCTGGAATGGTGATATCTGTCCGGTTAGTCATCCTCACCACATTAAAACTGGAATTCCTTATTTTCTGAGCAGCTTTAAAACATGCATCAGACAGACCCGATACAGATGGAAATGGCTGAAAATGAAAACAAACAAACAAAAACTGACCATGCAAAAGGCACAGGCAAACTAGTAAAGAGGAGAATGCAGCACAGCATCCCTTCATTCATCACACTGGTCTACACCCATTTTGGTGTCCAAGTTTTTTGAGCTGATTTTGGGACAGTTGCAATGTGCTGAATCCAAATATTACATTGGTTTTGCTCAATGAGGTCAAAAGTTTGATTTGTCAGCACATGCAATTTACTTCTATTTACCTTTACAAATGTTTATACTCATCAACTTTTGGATCATTTAGCTTCTGGAAAGGATTAGAAAAGGAAATTTTTCATCTAAAATCCAATTTCATATGAGAAATACTAAAATCAATCAATCGCTAATGTCAAAAAACATCTAATGATTTAGTGGTAAAATTGGTTTTATAAAACGAGTTGGCATAAAAACCTGACCTGATACAGAAAAGCAGATGTCATTTCTGGATTCAGCGTTGCAAAAATGTCCTAAATCAGTTAAAACCTTTACGTTTTTTAGTTGTGATGCATTTTGAAATAAAACAAAACAAAAAAAACCCTTTACAAAGCTGCTTGTACCTGCAGGAAATATAAGCTTGCTTAGCTTCTTTTTCATGGCCTCACCTGTTAGAAGAGCTTGACCACTTGCTGCTGCACTGCAACTGTTTTCTCAGAATGGACATCTCTGTTGGCTTGACGCATGAAAGTGAATCATTGAATTGCATAATGTCTCACTTATTACAACCAACTACAGCTGTGATATCATTTATTACCACTTTACTAGATGTCTGATAATATCCTCAACATGTTGAAGTTGTTAGTTAGAGTTGACTGGTGGATGTAAACTTGTCACCTTAAAGACAGCAGTTATACGACCTTCAAAATGAATAAAGTCATAACTCTGTGTGTCAGGGGTACTCTCTGCTGCTTAAAACAAATAGAACCACACCTCTTCTGCCGATGTCTACTTTTACAAGGTGCCATCAGATAGTTCTGCCATAGGCGTGAGCAGTAGCTGTTAAAGGTCAGGATTCAATGTGATGTCGCAGGATCTGTGTTACACAAGCTGTTTGTAGCCAATGGCAGATGATGTCCAGAGAGCAAACATTACGTTGTGTGTCAGTCAACAGTCGGGATGATCCAACCTTTATGTTGTGGCTCATAACTGTGACAAGAGATGGGTATATTATGAGGCCATAACCGAGAGGTTAAACTGCAGTTTTCAGAGTGGAAGAGCTGCAGCCTCAAAGACCGCAGAAGGTGTGTCAGGTCAGGAACCTTTAGCACAGGGGTGGGCAATCCTGGTCCTCAAGGGTCCACAGTACTGCATGTTTTAGATGTTTCCCGCTGATTCAAATGATCAGGATCATTATCAGGCTTCTGCAGAGCTTGATGATGAGCTGATCATTTGAATCAGGTGTGTTGGAAGAGGGAAACATCTAAAACATACAGGACTGGATCAGGATTGCCCACCCCTGCTTTAGCACAAGCTCATTTGTGATCTTGTCCCTCACGGTCAGACTATCAACGCTGATTTCTTCTGTGTCCAAAATGGGGTAATTTCGACTTCAAGTTTTAACAGCCGAATAGTAAAGTAAAATATAACAATTGGACTTACAATGTAAACAGGAAAGCCCAAATGACAGGATTCTAAAGTGAAAGAAACCCTCTCTGCAAAAAAAATAAAGAAAAAAAGTTCTGTAACGGAGACTTGAAGTCCTCTACTTCCCCTTCCTCTCCTCTCCCTGTAGCTCTGTCCCAATTCCAGTGGCACTCTGTGCTGCATACTAATTGTCTTTTTTATATTTCATTGCAGTTAGTATTCAAAAACCAACGGACTGTACTCTTTAAAATCTTGCCCCAACAGGTATCGTGAATGCCAATTACTCTGACTGCTTTCAGTGTTTTTGTTTAACAGTTTTTCAACATCAGTAGATGGTAAACAAACGATTGGAACGATGCTGCCCAAGGAGTCTCAGAGGAAAATAAAATCATAATTCTCACCATTTAGTTTGTCAGAAGTTGTAAATAACAAGTGAGAGGCTGCGAGCGAAGGTTTAACGCTGAGTTGTGTTTACACTCTGTAGCGCAACACGACAGCCACAGACGAATACCATCTACCCCTGTAATTATCTTCAGCAATCATACAGTAAAAAGTACCACCCTTTTATATTTATCTGATTCACATTCATGTCACAGCATTTGTTTCTCTTTGAACATAGGCTGAGATTTGTTTCGACACCTCCTGCGACTAAAAGTGTTTCTGCGGTGTGACTTTAATCACCCGCTTGTTCTGTGAGCATCTCACTGCTGCCGCTGTGTTGTGGACCAAACAAAGGCCGAGCCATTTACACTTAGTCGAAACATGTTGCCTGGCAACCCAAACTGGTGTTTGACTGGGGCCGTCACCGGCTTGAATTCTCCCAGGAGCCTTCAGAAGATGGATGTGCTTTAATAAAACAAGTATATTATCAGTCACTCTGTCAGGGTCTAAACAAGACTGTGTTTGAAGGTTTTGGACTTTTCTGCTGCACATATTGTCACCGTGTGTGGGGTGTGAGTGCCAGTTCAAAGCTAAACAATCAAAGTTTCACCGAGTCTGTCACAGAGACTGTATCCCTATCCTTTATGATTCACTGTGTGTGAGGAAGGTCGTCTGTGCTGCTGACTAACACGGCATCAGATATGGAAATAGTGCCATGTCCTCCCACTCTTACACACATTAGTCTGGAGTTTTATGTTTGTGAGAACCTGCATGCACACACTAGATACACAACACTATGTACATGTTGTAGGCAAAGGACATGCTGGTAATAATTTATGTCAGTTAACTGCATAGAAAGTGCATTAATAGGAAAAAGCCGACCTTAAATCGGTATGTGATGGTACCACCCTACCTTTAGATCAGCACCACTGTTCCCAGGTATGCTTACACATAGTTTTAGCAGATGCTTGTTCCGAGCAGCTTGGGCAACATGCTGTAGTTTCTCCATGGATTTAAACTCTCTCTGCGTCTTCTGTCTCTTCATGTAAGTAGAACTGAGAACTCTTGACTCAAATAGGTGTCATAGCCAACCATTTAACTGCAACGCTAAAACCAAAATCTAATCATAACAACTAAACGTTGCTTTGAAATCTCAGATTGGTCATTGCAAAGACACATATCGTGTCAATGACAGAAACATAGTTGTTTTTTTTTTTCTTCTTGTTTTTATTATGAAACTGGGGCTGCAGGGTGGTGCAGGTGGTTAGCACTGTTGCCTCGCAGCAAGAAGGTGCCGGTTCGCGTCCCAGTGGGGGCACCGGAATCTTTCTGTGTGGAGTCTGTATTTTTCTCCCCGTGCAGCGTGGGTTCTCTCCGGGTTCTCCGGCTTCCTCCTACACAGTCCAAAAACATGTTGAGGTTAACTGGTGATTCTAAATTGTCCGTAGGTGTGAATGTGAGTGTGCTTGGTTGTCTGTCTCTAAGTGTAGCCCTGTGATAGACTGGTGACCTGTCCAGGGTGTCCCCTGCCTTCACCCTGAGTCAGCTGGGATAGACTCCAGACCCCCCATGACCCTAGTGAGGATTAAGCGGTGTATAGATGATGGATGGATGGATTATGAAACCCTCTGAGGAGGGTAATGATGAGGACCATGTTGGATCCCAAAAGCAACAACCACCGTCATCTACTGTCATGTTAAATCAAACGTATATCAGTTTGGACTTAGATTTGTATTTTTATTTTTAAATGTGTGATTCTTCTCTCCTAAATAATAGTAGATATATACGTTGTAACAATAAAAGCACAAGAAATATAACCATATTTGTAGATGCACTCGCTGTTAGGTTACGTCCAGCAAGTTCATTTTGTCTACTCTGAATTACTACTTAGGTTTCTTCTTTTCAGACAATAGAATTTAGGAGATGGTTCTTTACCTGACATGTTTCGACTGGAACTTCAGTCTTCCTCAAGGCGTCAGCTGATTGCCTCGCCGTGTCATTTATTTGGTGTTCCTTATGGGTAAGGTAAAGAACCATCTCCTAAATTCTATTGTCTGAAAAGAAGAAACCTAAGTACTAGCTGTTAGCTTGTCATCAGTTGGTTGACCCACTTGGTCCAGGCTGTTACCAACCAGCATTACAAGATACCACCAGACTTCAAGACTTTTGAACTGTGTGTGCATGCATAGCAGAAGTTTAATCTGTTGGGAAAACGCCTTTTAAACCTTGTTTTGGGGCAAACATCACATTTTAGAAGTATTTTTTTTCCCCCTGTCAGATCTGACTGGTAATTCTGTCCATAGATGTCTGTTTTAATGTCTGGTGACCCTTGAAATTGTACTCATGGCCAGAAAAGAACTTAATATCTTAGTTGATCCTCGAATACTTACATTTGTGCAAAGATTTCTTCTAAATGAATAACGCTTCCATGAACCCCAGCTGTACTTGTGTGTGTTGTGTAAATTAGCAAATCAATTAATGTCGCTGAACTTCTTGTCTTGCTCTCGTTTCTCTTCTTTACGCTTTAAAAATACTTTCAGTGGGATAATGTGATCAAAAGGTGTCTTAGTAACATGCTTCCTATTCAGCTTTATGAGGGAGAATAAACAAAAACCAGACGATTCAGATGTTGGATTGACAAGTAAAGAGACGTCAGTCATACCTTTCAGGGCTGGCATTAATGTAGTAATGTCGTCTCACCTCTGAATCATGTCCTTGTCTAACAGTGCTGGGGGTGAAAGAGAGACCATGGTGGGTCACTTGTCTTACCACCAGCTCAGCCCCAGGTGTACCCCATTTCCAGATTTCCCCTGTCGCATTACAGGGCAAAGCCATCATCAGGATGAGGCCAATAAATGATTGATAATTGGAGGGGAAATGGATGTACTAGCGGAGAAAGTGATGAAAAGTAATTGGATGAAGCTGAGCTCGTATGTAATTGCCTGATGCCTATTTCCTTGACTTTAGGACGTGTGCACGTGTGTGGAAAACCGCCAGAGTCACGCCTTGTGCCTTTAGGGAAATAGCTACGAACATAATTATCCTCAAATGACTCGCAGCGCTTCTTATTCCACATTAGCGCCGACAAGCCTCGTGCTGTTCTGTCGCTAATCTGAGTTTGAATCGCACGAGGAAGTAGTCGGTGACTCTGGGAGAAGGGAGAGAGCCGCCGCCTGTTTCCTTCACTTGTGGCAGAATTCAGGATTGTGTGAATTGTCAGTTCTCTGATTTAAAAAAAAACAATCACTTTATTCGATGTATTTCGTTTTAAAATTCACAAATGTGCACCAGACACTTTAAAAAAACAAACAAAACAAAACAAAACAAAAAGAGAGCTCCTCAGCATAACCGAGAATCTTTGTGATGCTAATTCTGATGCTTCTCGGCTGAACTGCAGGCTGTGTTGAGACAGAGAAGATAGGAGACACATGTGGAAAGTAATTAGATGGACCGAGAGAAAATTTAAACATTATGGATCAATAAAATAAATGCAGCACAGTTCAAAAATGGTATACAGAGGAGCAAGCAATTTGTTGGAAGACACATTTAGCACGGTGAAATATGTTTTTTTTAGAGCTGATGTGCAGAGCAGAGTAACAGGTGTAAACAGATGGATATTTACAGCATTGCAGCCTCCTGTTGTTTATACCAGGACTGTTAACACATGAGGGTTTTTCCCTTTTGTAAAACAGTCAAAGAAATCAGAATCTGTCCTCACACTGGAAATAGAGTGAACAGTGAATTATATGATGGTTTCCAATCCTGTTAGACGTGCAGGAAAATAGTGAGTTTAAAGGCAGGACAGTACAGGAAAAAACATTGTTTTGTTCATGCACGGGTCGGTTTTGATATGTTGTTTGTTGTTTTGTTGTCAAAAAATACATCCACATACATTCTCATTTTATCTTTATTCTGAAACATTTTACAGAAGGCTTTGTGTGAAAAAAAGAAAAACAACAACAACAAAAACTAAAGAAAAAGAGATCAAATGTCAATATTTTCCAGCTGTTGACTGTGTTTTCTGACTCATGGTGTGATAAAAAGAGAAATCCAAAATTCCCTCTGTAGAAATATTTAACTCTCAAATGAAACGATAATTTTGAAGCAGTTTTGATCCTCCTATCAGACTCCTGTCCTGGAATTGAATGCAAATTAGTGCATATGCAGTTAGATAATACTTTATTTGCATGTTTAAACAAAGACGCATACATTTTCAGAAAACCTGTTGCAAGTGATCCATTCATGAAAGAACGTCTCCCCTTAAGGAGACATTATTCATCTTAAGAGGCTTTTATGGGATTTATGTATTGTCTAAGTTTTATGGCTGTCTGTAAATGCAAATGTGAAGGCTGAGCACTAATCATTAAAACGCAGTAAAACCATTACCCACAAAGGTTAATATTATGATTATGGAGGCATTAGAGTATTGAGCTGTTCAGTGGGGCTTGTTAATTGAAATGCAGTGGTCTTGGCCATAATTAAAGGAACATTTATGGATTTTTTATTTATTTATTTGTTTTTTTTTTACCTTATTGTCATAATTGTGGCCATTCTGACTATGTATGTGTCGGTTAGTTTGGTGAAGCAGTAAGTTGCTCCACAACCCGTTTGCTGTGCGGCTACACGTAGTACAGTAGCAAATCCAAGAGGCTGCTTTCTGTGTTTACTTTGGCTCAAACTCAGAAACAACAGATTTGTGAAAAAGCAAATTAATTTGGAACGCTTTGGGAGGCTTGCGCTGCCGGCTCTGATGCACTTGTTTCGCCGGAGCTCACATTTCTTGTGGGTTTTGAGTGTTTGGGTTTCACTCTGAACCAAACACTGAAATTGGCACCATTGGCTCAGAGCGTCGACACTGACGTCCTAAATTCAGCTGGCTCTCTAAGTCCAGGAGAAAATGGTCAAGCGAGGTTAAGCCACAATCTGTGCTGTTACTCAGCCATGTCTGCATGAAGTGTAAACATCAGAGAAGAGGAATTACACACAAGAGACTCTCTTGGACGTTTTTTTTTTCACAAGCTCTCCTTCATTTATGTGGGCAAGCACATACAGCATAGTTTCTGTGAAAAGGCCACTGTGGTGTTTATCTCTACAGTATCAGACCTGGGCGACTTTATATCACGGAGCAGAGGAATTCCAAACCCTCTCTGGTGTATGTTTGATGTCAGGATGGTTAGTAGACACTTTGCATCCTCCTCTGCCTACTCCATTGGTCACACATCGTTAACTGTTCCATTCAGGAAGACAGGGTCATCACATTACATTCAGTCAACCATCTCATGAGTCTAGACGAGTTTTACAGGTCTGATATGAGTTCAGCTATTTGTGGTACTTTATAGGACAGTACAGAAAACGAGACGTCCTCACTGTGATGGCAGGCTAAGAATGTACCAAACTATCACTACGATTACAGTGACGTACCATTAAACGTTACATATTTAAGTACATTTATTACACAAATGTTGTTTTAGGGAAGACTTCTGTGACTCCTGGTAAAAGTTGATTTAAAATCCTTTTGTTGTTTCTTTGGATGCTTAAAAGCTTCGACAAATCAAAATGGCCTCCAAGCAGCCGTGAAAATCTGAACTTTTTCTCTCTATCTTCAGTGAGTTAATGAACAAAAAGACGGCGTTCATTTGAGCAGAGGCGTCGGGTGTAGATGTAATGCACCATTTGTGCGTGACAAAGACCAGTGGCTTGTAGGAGCAGCTATCTTTATGTGACTATAGTTAATACAACAGCGTTTCAAGTGTTCATATGAAAACCTACAGAAAACCATCAGCTGAGTCCTCTTGGCTTCATAGAGCTCCAGCTAGTTGTCGCTGTCCTGCAGTTGGTTGCTGTCTGGTAATAGGGTTGCAAAGGGGCGGACAATTTCCGGTAAATTTCCGGTAAGTTTCCGGTAAATTTCCATGGGAAGCTAAACTGGGGAATTTTGGAAATATTCCATATTGGAAACTTTACATGGGGATAATGGGAATTAAGGGAATTTATGGGAATTAATGGGAATTTAGGGGAACTAACTGGGAATTGAGGGTAATGTAATGAAATTGTGTCATATCACAGCATCACATTTGAGGTAGGTAGCATTTTTATAAGAGTGCCTCATAGATGCACTCTTATGCTAGCTATGGCTTATTTAGCATTTAACTTATCAGCTATGCTAGCTACCTATGACTCATTTAGCATTTAACTTGTCGACTAGCTATATACGAGATAAATACATTTATGCTAGCTATGGCTAGCTATGGCTTATTTATGCTAACTATGGCTAGCATATATAAGCCATATGCTAGCTATAGCTTGTTTAGCATTTAACTTATCAGCTAGCTATCTACTAGATGAATACATTTGTATGTGATATTTGCAATTTAGACATTTAATAAATATATTTCCCCATAATATCATCAAAACTAACTTAACTTTATGTAGTCCACAGGTGCAAATGTGTGCCTTCAATAGTCTTGTGCTTTGGGCTCAAGTGTGGTCCAATCTTCTAGAAATCATCTGTACATGTGATGGAGGCATGCACAGTGCCTGTAGGGGGTGTGGTCTCAGTAGACATGCAGTAAGCAGTGTGCTGTGTGTGCATGTGATTGAGGAATGACATGGATATTCAAGTGTACTTGGATGGCATCCGATTGTTTTAGTCAAGATTATACTAAAATATATTTTCCCCAACTATATTTAAGTTCCCTATGAAGAGCCAACCTTCAGTTTTGAAAATTCCCAGTTTATTCCCATAAATTCCCGTTAATTCCCATGGAAGGTTTCCAACTTTGAAAATTCCCAGAATTTTTCAACCCTATCTGGTAAATATAATAAAACATTTAGCAGCTAAACAATAAGAAATTTGTGTTCCCCCTGCAGTTGGCAGAGGCCAAAAAACAGAGCCGCGAGTGAGTTCATATTGGACTTACATTCACGAGGTGGTGAGTAACTAATACTGATGAGTACAATTTGGGATATCAAACCCTCTAAATTGCAAGTAGTTTCTGAGGTGTTTGTGCTGTTGTCTCATTGTCAGACTTTTTGACAAACAACTGACTCACTCATCAACTTTCAGTTGTGCCAAGAAGGTCCAAGAATCTGGTGCAAACAGATAGAGCGCCGCGTTAGTTCAGACAGGCGTGGAGTCAGGGCGTCACATGGCCCCTCCTGTCCAATCGTCATCGCTCAAGTCCAGCCCACTCACTTAGCTGCTTTATAACTGAGGCAGCGTTCATTCATTCTGCCCGCTTCACGCTCACCACATCGCTGCTACTCCAGCCTCTGCAGATCATCAAATCTCCTCCTTCTCCCCAACCACCACCTTTTAAAAACAGTTCAATCTCATATAACCCTGGTGTTTCCCATATCGTGGGACTGTAGGTTGCAGATGGTTCATTATCGTACCTTGAACTATATAATCTAGATTCTGTAAGTGAAGACTATTTAGTTGGTCTCCTGTTCTCGTGTTCCTACTGTATTCGAAAAATTGTAAATTGTAAATTCATGGCTCTGCGGGGGTTTGTGATCTCAGGGATTATCTGTGTCATGTTGCTCAGATCGTTCCAGAGCATCATGAGCAGAGTCACCGCCAAACTAAATGTATGTGATCTCAAATAAATGGTTAAAATCTGACAAAGTGTCACGTCTGAATGCATATTTGATGGATTTTTTTTTCACGAGATCTGTACAATGAAATGATTTTAAAGAAGTTTCTGGACTTTAGGCAGAGATGTGTGTAATTTTTTGTGACAGAACTACACATTACTCATGATTAATCCAAGAACTGGACAGAAATGTGAAAATCTAAGAAAATTATTTCTGTTTTTACAGTTTCTGTCTCTGAAAAATTGTGTTATTTTGGCTTATTTATTTATTTATTTTAAAGTGACATCCCCTTCAAACCCACAACTTGTTTTTGCTAGATTCAAGAAAATCCATGATTGCGTATTCCTGTATTTAATGACTGTCACTGAAAAATGTTGAAGCGGGCACCTATTTTATTGCTACCTGCCTCACTGTGAATGAGTTGTGAGCACATCACAGGATTGTCTGAACCGTTGAGCAAGTCCGCTGTGTGGGCCGCTAATCAGTGGTCAGCAGTAAGGCTATGGAAATGCTGCAACCATCGCAAAACTAGTGTTGCCATGGCTACCAGCAGTTTCAGACCTTGTAGGCTGATTTTAACAGACAGCTGTGAGCCAGTCAATCAGAAGCATTTTTATGATAATCTGGAATACACTGATGGGAAGAAACTGAGCCCGACCAGAACTCTTAGAGGATGAGCACAGAAAGCAGCGCTCAGTGCTCCGACCTTAGCGAGACGTTCCCTCTTCTTCTGCCCAAAGTTTATGAAGTCAACCATGATCCACCGCTTTCAATTGATTTAAAAGTCGATTTCAGTGGAAATATGCAATCCGTCTCGTCCAGTTTCAAAACATGAATCATAAAGTCAAGGACTGCTTGCCAAGTAGCTCATTCATCTTGATGTGGCTGTTTCAGCAGTGAGAGCTCTTGTCAGTCATCTGTCAGATGATTAGAAGTCAGTCCAATCACCTTCGGTAACTCTGATGTATGGACTCTGACAGCACATTACTTTGAGAATTCCTCCTGCATATAACCGGAGTATAATGAATGACGTGACAGTGGCCAGCAATGAAAAGCAGCTGATTGAAAATTCAAACTTGAGACCTACACACCCTGCAGAACGGCATTAGTAAACAGCAGATGTTAAGGGCTAATGTTGGACACGTCCTGGAAACATTATGAGTCGGACTTTGTCTGTTGTTTTTGCTGTGTCTGAAGCAGTTCCTATTTGTTACCAGACTTTTGATTTACGTCTCCTGTCACAAGTGAAGTGCCCAGAATGTAAATGTATTAATTAGCTGCATGCACTCGTACTCTCTTGTTAACCCCAGTGTGTGTGTGTTTAACCAAACAGCGTGGGTTTTTAATAAAAACTCTTGCAAGCTTCAAAGAAAAGTGCCGACAACGAGGTGACACGGCCGTGCTGAGGTATCGGGGTAGAAAACACAACAACAACAAAGACGGGGCTGCAGTCGATGTATGACAGAGATAGAAATAAAGGTAGAATCATTTTGGAGTGATGCGGCATCACAGACAAAAGCCAAGAGAAAGAGAGTGAATGGAGTTTGATTGACAAAGAAATAAATCTGTACGTATATATGTTTGTGTGTGTGTGACTGCTGATGATTATGATTGCTTCGCTCGTATATTCTGCAGTTCATCCTGATGCAGCTGGTGTTCTCGTCCTCTGAAGAGATCTTTGTTGAATCTTTTTTTTTTAAATTTTGCCTTTTTTAAATTTCATCTCAACTTTGTGGCGAGTGTTACTCACAGACATGAAGCATCTGGTCCAATTACAGCATTGTATTGGGACAAACAGCCTGCTTTGCTAGGGGAAAGTGATGCGTTCGTGTTTGGTGTGTTGTCAGTAATCGATGGCTGGAACTGGTCTGAAGCGACACTGTGTTGCTCTCCTTGCTGGAGAGGCTTATTTGCATCGCAGACAGTCGGCTTAATGAAGTTCTGAGCGACAGAGATGTTGAGAGAGTTCCACAAACTTGACATTTCCAATCATAATGACTGTTGCACAGAGCAAGCTTTAATAAGCTTCATTTCGCTGCGTAAACAACTGAAGGAACACTGTGCTAGCATCAACAGTCGCAACAACCAAAAATATCCTGAAGTGTATCCTGTAAATGTCAGGTCAACTCAGGTTGCCACCTTTGTTTTACTTTGCTGTGTTTCCTTTTGTTGCATCACTTTTGCCTTGATGCTGATTACTGAGCCAGTTAAACCTGACTATACACCACGTTGGTGCTCTCTGTTTTCCCCTCAAACTAATTTTTGTTGAATTGCTGTGTCTGTAAAAACCTCCTTGGAAGCTTTCTTTTCTTTCTTTGTTGCTTTTTGGCTTTTTGACTGAAGTTTACAAAATGATGCTCTCACTCTTCATACTTCTATGTCAAGGTGAAAACTGAATTTTACAAAGTAATGTCAACTAATTTAGAATATAAATGTAAAATAAGTGGTTGCATAAGTATTTAGCCCTTTAAAGTGACTCACCTAATTCAGCACTATTGAGCCAGTCGGTGCTAGAAGTCACACAGTCGGTAAAAAGCCGACTAACTGAGTGAAGTCACTGCTGGATTGGTGCTCCTGACTATAACTAAACCATGAAGACATTTTTAAGCAACTTGATGAGAACAATTTTTAAAAGCATAAGTCAGAGGATGGATACAAGAATATTTCAGTCACTGAATATCCCTTGGAGCAGGGGTGTCCAATCCTGGTCCTCGAGGGCCACAGTCCTGCATGTTTTAGATGTTTCCCTCTTCCAACACACCTGATTCAAATGATCAGCTCATCATCAAGCTCTGCAGAAGCCTGATAATGATCCTGATCATGTGAATCAGGTGTGTTGGAAGAGGGAAACATCTAAAACATGCAGGACTGTGGCCCGTGAGACCAGGATTGGACACCCCTGCCTTGGAGCAAAGTTAAATCCATCATTAAGAAATTGACAGAATGTGGCACAAATCTGCCAAGTGACTGTGCAACAAAGATGCTAGTGAAGAAGGCCACCAAGACACAAGACACCTATGACTATTGTGAAGAAGAAACAGCCTTCTGCATGGGAGGGACTGTAAACACAACTTGTTCTTTACCAGTCAAAGCTTCATCGGAGAGTCTCTGTTGAAAAAAGCTCATATTAAATTGAAACTAAACGCACCTGGAGGCATGCAAGAGACTGTGAAGACAACAGGAAGAAGGTTCTTTGACCGAATGAGACCAAAATGTTGCTTTTTGGCCATCATACATTAAATACTGCACATCATCATAAACACACCATGCCCACCGCAAAGCATGGTGGTGTTTATGGTGGGGATACAAGTTAGATCTTCCAGCATATGTATAAAAACAAAACAACACACTGGCATGTCAACAAGGTAAAAAAAAAAAATAGAAAAAAAGAAAACTTCACCAGAGTAGGTATTCAAAAACTATTACTTTCTACAACAACCACAACATGGACAAGATCTTGGCTCTGGTGAGTAAAAAAGCTGATGATTGTCTCAGCCTGTGTCTGGATGTTCAATCTGGTTGGGTCAGATGCAGTCCATTGCCACTCTGACCTCCACACTATAGGTGACAAGGGCACTGCATATACTGCACTGATTGCTAGGATTATATACAAACAATGAGGCATTGAATCGACCAGGACGGATGCCGTTATTAGGGTTATATCACTTTTAAACCCCCTCACCTAACAGATAAAGGTGAAGAAGCTGTGTTTCAATGGCATACACCAGATTTTTTTTCTCTCATTTGCGAGCTCTGAACTCCAGTCAACATCAGGCAAGTTAAAAGGTAACACAGGCGGTTCTTTTCTGTCACACTAGATCGTCTGTCACTAACAATGTTCATCACACTACCAAAGCAGCAGCCTGCTGAAGTTGTTGGAACCGTCACAAACACTTAAATGCTCTCGCAAGCTCTTTAGCTGCCAACGCTTTCAAACCGGATTATGTTTCATTCCTTCTTGCCGCTTTTCTCCTGAACTGCTTTATGCTGTAAACCCGCCCTCCCGAAGGTGAGGTAAAGATAACAGAACCTAATTGGAACAAAACTCCAGTTTGACCCGCCAGCTCAGAAAGCTGCCGTTCAGAAGCAAACCTTCAAAAACCTCTCAGCCATGTGCTTAGCCCCCGTCACAGGAAAGAAAATAATCTTGAGCTCCTAGAAAAACACAGTTCACTCATAATGGCAAATCTCAGACCAACAGTTTGGAGGTGGGAACCTTTACTGTGACTAAAGCGCCATGTCAAAGCTTGATTGAGCAGCACAGAGGTGTGTAATTGCAGATTTGACAAGTAAAAAGGTTATAGATGGTGTTTCATTTATTGATCCTGGAGCCTGGAAGAGATTTTTGGTTTGAGGTTTATTTTCAAAGATTACATACAGGTGTCAAGTTGTCGTGGTAGTGTACCAAAGTTTATTTTTCAGTCCTGATCAGAGAAAGAAGTAGTAGATTTTCAAAGTCTGGAGATTTAGACAGATGTGAAAAAAGAACTTTTGCTGAAGTCAAGAATCCAGTGAAGTAAAAGTACCTCGTTATATAAGTTTATTCAGCAGTCCAGCTTTTTAGCTATCGCTTTTAATCCAAATCATATAACATACTGAGCTGTTAATTTAAAAAGACTAGATTAAAATAGGAGAGTTCTGCTTCCCAATGTGCAAGTGTGAATATATTCTGCTCATTCCCACTAAATAAAAAAAATGTAATCAAGGCCACTCACTCATGCATTGATTTATTTCCTTTGTCAAATTTTTCCAGATGAGTGAACCACCTGCTTTCATAATTTCGTTTTACTCCAGAGCTTTCAAGCATAATTATTTTCTTTTTTCGGCCTCAGCTTTTGCTCCCTTGTGGTACCAGCCAGCTGAAAAATCTGTCATGACCCGGTCCGCTGTTTGTGTTGCCGATAAGCAGCATTTGATACCAGCTTGAACAGTGCCCATCGCCTCTGGCGCCAGTTTGCATAATAGTGCACTTGTGTTTGCCTGCTGGGAGAGAACACCAGTGTCCAGACAGCTATTGTTTGCAATTAGGGATTCCCACCGAGGCCTTCAGAACCAGCCAAAATGTTGTTTTTGTTAATAAGAAACAATGTAAAGTTGGAGGCCCTCCCTGCTGTTTACCCACACACGGCTTGTGATTTTAAGCATCCAAATGTAGATATGCTTGGATGAGCAGAAACAGAGTAAACAGGTTTGGGTGTTGCAGGCAGGACGGGGTGTGGAGGAGAAATGGTCACTTGGAGATAGAAATTTATTGTGCTGTAGTAAAAAAAAAAAAACATTCTACCAAGGATATAAAGAATCTGTGATGATATGTTAGTGCAGAGAGAACACTAGCTAAACTAAAAGCCTTCCTACATTAGAGGCTTCCTTAACTCTTTGAATAAACAGTTAAGGCGGAGTGGAAACCGAAGCTGTTCCAAGGCTTAGATGGAGAAGAAATTCTCTTGGTTGAGTGATTAATGCAAATTATTAACAAATGCAGACACAATACCTGTTTTGTTTTTTGTGTTTTTGTAAATAAAAGGCACAAACCTGCCTACTGCCCAGGTGCATTATGGGAAGGAACCTCCATTTACCGAGCTTAGGATTCTGCTGTGTGCCCACAAAAGTGGCAAGTAGAAGTTGAAGGGCACATATTGTACCCCTTCTCAGCAGTGAAAGTCTCACATGTCCCCAGAATCCATCCATCCATCCATCATCTATACACCAGTTAATCCTCACTAGGGTCATGGGGGGCTGGAGTCTATCCCAGCTGACTCA